>NC_040914.2:10139795-10403877 GCF_004126475.2 Phyllostomus discolor
ATTAAGAAACAAAACAGGAAAAACATGACCTTTTTACATTCTTTCCAAAATTAAGACATCCAATTTTGCTTCAGGACAATAATCAGGATGTTCACCTTACCCTAATGTGATCAATGATAGAAAATAAGAGGGACTCAGGCAGGTGCCTGTTGATGAGCTATTCCTCTGTCCCACTGTTTCTGCATTTCCCAGAAAGAACTTTTCTGCCATGTACTCTGCTTTTCTCAACTATCTATATATCACACATTCTGACTTCTTAAATTTAAGGACCGATTCTCCCTTCCATTCTTTTTGTCCAAAATGTCATATGTAACAAATGTTACTTCACTGTGTTTGGAAATTTCAAACTTAGATGAATTTCTCATGCTCAAATATTGAACTTGATTTTCCCCTGCTACTCTCTTTGTTACCTTTATAGCTAGTCCAGCCAGAAAAATTGAAGAGATGAGAGGAATGCTATTAAAATATGTTTAACTCCCTCATTAGGCAGTATGCATGAGGCTGCTGGTTTAATGGCAAGGAGCTCAGTAGGAGGCAAGTGCAGTAATTCAGGTGACAGGTGGGGTGGGTCAGACTAACCTAAAATAAAGGGGTGAAAGTTATTCTGAGTGTGACAGGGATAGGGAAGTTGGGAAAACACAAAGAGATACAGGGAACTTCTGGAGAAGCACACTGGGGTCAGAAATGTTACTGGGATCAACAATCTTCAGACATCTTGAAGTCCCTTTTAAGTATTAGTTTTCAGGTAAATAGTTTTGTCAATGGACAAGGACCTGACCCTGAGTGTGGCTGCCTAGTGCCAGCTGTAGTGTGTAGGTTTATGACTTTGTGTAAGAAAGATCTCACAACACAAGTCCAGTTGACTATCAGGATTTATTGACTGATTGATTTAAAGTATATTTTGTTGATTATGTTCTTACACTTGTCTAATTTTTTCCTTTGTCCCCCTCCACCCAGTACCCCCATTCCTTCTAGCAATGCCCCATTTAGTTCATACCATTGTGTGTTGCATAGAAGTTCTTTGGCTTCTTCATTTCCTATACTGTTCTTAACATCCTCATGTCTATTTTGTACCAACCCATTTGTGTTTCTTAATACCTGCACCTTTCCCTTGATTTGTCCCTCTTCCACCTCAACTGATAACCCTCCAAAGATCTCTCTTTCTATAATTCTGTTCTTGTTCTGCTTGTTTGATTAGTTTGTTATCTGCATTCAGTTATTGATAGTTGTGAATTTATTTCCATTTTAATGTTCATAGTTTTCATCTTTATCTTATATAATTCTCTTTAGCATTTCATATAATAATGACTTGGTGATGATGAACTCTTTTAATTTTACCTTGTCTGGGAAGCACTTTATCTGACCTTCCATTCTAAACCATAGTTTTTCTGGATAGAGTCATGTAGGTTGTAGATCCCTACTTTTCATGCTTTTGAATATTTCTTGTCAGTCCCTTCTAGCCTGCAAAGTTTCTTTGGAGAAATCAGCTGACAGCCTTATGGGGATTCCTTTGTAGGTAACTAACTTCTTTTCTTTTGTTGCTTTTGTAATTCTCTCTTTATCTGGAACCTTTGGCATTTGAATTACAATGTGTCTTTGTGTGTCCCTGTTTGGGTCCAGCTTATTTGTGACTTTCTATGCTTCCTAGAGTTGTATGTATGTTTCCTTCACCAAATATAGGGAAGTTTTCTTTCATTACTTTTTCAAATAAGCTTTCAATTTCTTACTCTTTCTCTTCTGAAACCACTGTGTTTCCAATGTTGGTATGTTTAAAGATGATCCAGAGGCTCCTCAGCCTATGCTTGTTTCTCTGAATTCTTTTTCCTACTTTTGATCTGGTTGAATGTGTTTTTCTTCCTTGAGTTCCAAATAATTGATTTGATTCTTGGCTTCCTCCCCTCCACTGTTGGTTCCCTGTAGATTTTTCATTCTTTCATGTAATGTAACCTTCACTTCTGCCTGAGTCTTTTTTATGCTGTTGAAGTACCTACTGAGTTCCTGGAGCATCCTGATAACCAGTGTTTTGAAACTGCATCTGATAAGTTGCTTTTTTCCATTTTGTTTAGTTTCTTTTCTGGAGTTTTGTTTTATTCTTTTATTTGGGCCATATTTCTTTGTCCCATCCTTATTTTTGGCAGACTCCCTGTGTTTGTTGCTGAATATGAGAAACTACTTACTAGATTCTCATATTTAGAGTTGCCAGGGATGTTACTGTACCACCGGGGATAGTAAAACTAGGAAGAGCTTGCATAGGAGAAGCAACAGGAGAACCTGTTCTGGGATGCCTTAGATGAATGGGAGGTCAGAGCAAAGGGAGCCTTAGGAACTGGTTCAGGGGATCAGGCCAGGACAAGGCGCTACTTCCCTATTGCCTTAGAGTTTAGGAGGCACATGCCTGTGAAGAAACAGTGGTGGAAGATGAAGGGAAAAGATATGGCAAGTGATTATCACCAGACAGAGAGCATGCAGTCTGGGTCCTTTGTCTTGAGGCTTTTATCTCTTTCTTCCAGGCAGGAATCTGAGGTGAGGTCTCAGGGGACAGTTTCAGTAGAATATTCATTAGTTCTTAGGCTGTGCCCTTTCAGGGTCATGGTCTACACTGATGGGTCAGTGAAAAGGCAAGGAATCCTCATTCATTGCTGTTAGTTCTGGCATTGCCCAGCTGCTTTTGCTACTTTTGTGGGCCTGGAACTGAAATACAACTGAGGTCTGGATGTTATCTCCAGGGAGGATAGGCCAGGGGAGGAGAGATTACCCATAGGGTAAGGTTTTGTTTTCCCAGTTTTGCCCACTGCAAGGCACCCTGGGCCTTCCACCCTGGTGACCATCTGCACCTGGCTGTAAATTGCTAGGTCATTGTGTTCAGCTGTCTCTGCTTCCCTGTTCCCCTTGCCAAGGAATTTCCTTAGTGTCTTACTAGCCTGTAACAGTTGGACATCAGCAACAATGTCCAATTCATCTCTCTCATCCATTATCACGTGCCCAGGGCCTCAGACAGTGTCTGGTAGGTTCATAGTGCTAGTCCATGGCATTCCCAGAACCAACAGTTGCACAAGGAATTTACAATCAGAATGTCTTCTGAACACCTGATATGACTTAATGACTAAAAGAGTGCAGTGATGACACACACTTACCATGATGGCACTGTCCTCATCCACACATTTTTCCCTGAGTCATAGCAAGACTTTCCTCAAGCATTCATGCTGCACACATTGTTGGAACTCAAGTTAAACATAAATGTGTTTGGATGATACTGAAACTTAGCTGGCACTTCTCTGTGGGACAGCAAACCCAAACCCAGTTCCTCAAACACAGATGTGTGACTTTTTTTTTCGGGCAGGCAACAAGCTCAGCAGGTACTAATTAAAATCAGGTACATGTGAAAGTACAAGGTAGTAACTGATTAAGCAGTGATGATAATGTAATCACTGATCTGAAACATGGGTCAAGGTAACATAAAACCTAGTTTTCCCTGAACACTAAGTAATATCATAATGCATATGCCAAGTTGCTTTTCAGGAATGAGATGCTCACCAGAGAGAATCTTTGCACAAAAAAAGTAGAATTTTTTTTATTAGCATGTTCAAATATATACATATATATATATAGTCTTTCTGTAATAAGAAGTCAAGGTGATGCTTAGATAATATAACAAAGTGTGAGAGTTTTATCTTGTTTGGTGGTAATTTAGGATCAATGACTTCAGTTAAGTGACTAGGCAGACCAGAATTGAGCATTTAAACTTGAGGAAGAATTGTGTCTCTGCTGTCAGTGGAACCAGAATCACCTACTCAGGTAAACCTCTTAGGATATTGATTTTCATCTAGTTATTGGTAAATAAGAGGTTTAGGATAAAACTTGTATGACCTCCTCCCTTAGCTGCTAGAAAGAATTTAGATGAAGGACCAGGTCAAAAAGGGTCAGTCAAATGACATTGCCAAGCAAACATTTATTTACCCTACATTGGAATTGGCATCGCCATGCAAATGTCTTTCCTGCCTTTTGAAGCCTCAGACCACAATCCTCTTTCCTTCTTTGTTTCAGAATAACATGTAAGCCTCAACTACCCAATACTATTTTCGTTATCTATTTTCATCACCCCAGAATATTAATTTGTATAATGGACTGTACATTGCCTCCCATTATTCTAACTCTCTTAATTTGATTATTCCCACTAGAGTAATTTTAACAATTGGGGTAAAATATCTTTAGGTCACATAACTGGCTGTTATGACTTTCTGTTTAAGAATGAATAATAATAAAAAAAAAAAACTACCTGACCATTGTGATGGAAAGAAATGCAGATGTGACTTGGAGCCTAAAATCTTGTCAGCAAAAAGGGTCGTCAGCTGGACTACTCATGACTGGAGATAAAATAGGAATGTAACCTGCTGAGCACTAGATGGATAGATCTGTTTTGTGCCCTTAAGGTAACGTCACTGATATATCCCTAAATGGGTTGCAGTGCATTTGGTTGTGTGCAGGCAGAAAGATTTCTGGGTCTTTTAAAAAAAGATTTTATTTATGTAATTTTAGAGTATGGGGAAAGGAGGAAGAGAAACAGCAATGTGCTAGAGATACATCAGTGGGTTGCCTCTCTCATGCCTCCAGCTGGGAACCTGGCTGGAGCCCAGGCAGGTGTCCCAACTGGAATTGTACCAGTGACCTTTCAGTTCCCAGGCCAGTACACCATACTCTGAGCCACACCAGCCAGGGCAGATTTCTAGTTCTTTTTTTAAAAAATATATTTTATTGATTATGCTATTACAATTGTCCCATTATCCCCCTTAATTCCCGTCCACACTGCACCCCCTCTCCCACCCACATTCTCCCCCTTTAGTTCATGTCCATGTGTCATAAGTTCTGTAGCTTCTGCATTCCGCATACTATTCTTGCCCTCCCCCTGTCTATTTTCTACCTACCATCTATGCTACTTATTCTCTGTATCTTTGCCCTTCTCTCCTCCTCACATTGCCCTGTTGCTAACCCTCCATGTCATCCCCATTTCTGTAGTTCTGTTCGTGTTCTAGTTGTTTGCTTAGTTTGTTTTGTTTGTTTTTGTTTTTGTTTTAGGCATGCTTGTTAATAATTGTGAGTTTGCTGTCATTTTACTATACATGTTTTTTATCTTCTTTTTCTTAGATAAGTCCCTTTAACGTTTCCTATAATAAGGGCTTGGTGATGATGAACTCCTTTAACTTGACCATATCTGAGAAGCACTTTATCTGCCCTTCCATTCTAAATGAAAGCTTTGCTGGAGAGAGCAATCTTGAATGTAGCTCCTTGCCTTTCATGACTTGGAATACTTCTTTCCAGTGCCTTCTTGCCTGCAAGATCTCTTTTGAGAAACCAGCTTACAACTCCTTTGTAAGGCAACTGTCTCCTTATCTCTTTCTGTTTCTAGGATTTCCTCATTCATTTTAATCTTAGGTAATGTAATTATGATATGCATTGGTATGTTCCTCCTTGGGTACAACTTCGTTGGGACTCTGAGCTTCCTGGACTTCCTGGAAGTCTATTTCCTTTGGCAGATTGGGGAAGTTCTCCTTTATTATTCATTCAAATAACTTTTCCACTTGTTCTTTTTCTTCCCCTTCTGGTACCCCTATGATTCAGATGTTGGAATGTTCAATGATGTCCTAGAGGTTCCTAATCCTCTCCTGCTTTTTTTTGAGTTCTTGTTTCTTCATTCTTTTCTATTTGGTGTTTTCTTTCTTCCTTCTGGTCCACTCCATTGATTTGAGTCCCAGTTTCCTTCCCATCACTATTGGTTCCCTGTGCATTTTCCTTCATTTCACTTAGTGTAGCCTTCATTTTTTCATCTAATTTGTGACTGAATTCAACCAATTCTGTGAGCATCCTGATCACCAGTGGTTTGAAGTGTTCATCTGATAGGCAGCTATCTCTTCATTGCTCCATTGTATTTTCTCTGGAGCTTTGATCTGTTCTTCGTTTGGGCCATTTTTTTTTTCTTGATAAGCCTGTTATGTAGTGAGAGGTGGAGCCTTAGGTGTTCACCAGGGCAGGGTAACCCACGTCCTGGGGTTGTGGTGTTTTATGTGGGACTGGGGTCAAAGAGGGAACAATGGTGCTTGCCCCTCTCTCTGTCGAATTTCAGTCCCTTGCGCCATTTTCCCCAAGCAAACTGGGCCTTTCTGGTGCTAATTCCCATGTGGGTGGCCTTGTGTGCATTCTAGAACCCTGTGGGTCTCTCCAACAAGGTCTTCTTTGAAACTGGGAGTCTCTTCCTGTGCCTCAACCCCCACAGGTGTCCCTAATCGGTGCCTTGAGGCTTTATTTCTCAGCACTGGGACCCTGGATTGCATGATCAGTCTTACTCCCCAGCCTCTCCAGGTTTATCTGCACACAAATTTGGGACTGCTGGGTCAGCCAGCCACCTTGCACGCTGTGCCTCGCTTCCAAATCTCTGCCTTGCTGGATTTGCCCATTGCCACCCCTGGCCTGGGGTCTGCCAGCTGCCTCCTGTGCACCCCAAGTCCATCCACTTCCATCTTGCGCACCCGGTGCCACCCCCTTTTGTGCCATGACCCCTTTCCACCCAGCTGCCCGACTCTGCCCCTTCCATAGGGCAGATGAATGTGTCTATTTTAACTCCTTGGTTGTCGGACTTCCATACAGTTCAATTTTCTGTCAGTTCTGGTTGTTATTTTGTTTTTACATTGTTGTTGTCCTTATTTTGGTTGCATGAGGAGGCACAGTGTGTCTGCCTACATGTTCATCTTGGCCTGAAGTCCAGATTTCTAATTATTAATAACCAAAGATTTCAGGCTAAATGATGCCAGAGGGGGAAAAAAAGATTTAGAAAAGTGATGGAAACTTACACAATAACTGAGCAATTTTCAGAGCCCATGACCCTAAAGCTCTTAGCCATGATGTGACAGGACGTGACTGAGTGGTAGCCATTCTTGGATAGCAGTTATCTCAAGGTCGCACACTAACCCCCGCATTCTGCTTCTGCAAGCCCTGCTTCCTGCCAGCAATTGTGATCCTCCCCTCTTCTGCTTCCACCTTTGCAGCAAGAATATAAGCAAGCCCCCACCTGAGCTCAGGGCCCAGAATTTGGAGACTGCCTCTTCTGGGTTGACATGCGTGAATGACACTCCACTTCGTAAACCCTGAAGCTGCCTGAGTCACTTTTCTGTAACACTTTGGTTCCCTGACTGGGAAACGACTCACAAGAGTCGTTTGGCCCCAGCTATTGGCTCCAGTGAAGGCAGCTGCAGCAAGGCTGGTGGAGCCTGGCAGTGAAAAGAAGGCGCATGCCCGGGTGATTTTGGGTCCTGAACATCTCAGGCTACAAGGGCTTGGCCCGAGGACCACTTTTTGACCTGGGCTGGCGGGGTGCGAACTGGTGAAATCTGGGAAGGTGCCTATCTGGTAAGTGCCCTGGGGACCTGTGCCTGAGACCAGGCTCACCCTTGTGGTGGAAGGAGGGACTGATTACCCCTCAGGCCAGAAGGCCCAGGTAGGGTTCCCACCCTGTTTGGGCAGGTGGGAACGTGATAAGCTCTGTGTGCTTGTGTGAATGACTGTGTCGCTTGTTCCACCAGCAGAGCCCTACAGAGCATGAGTGAGCCCTAACCTGCGATTCCTTGGTCTGTCATATTGCATAATGTCTGGGAGTTTAACCCGAATTCTACACAGGCAGCCTTAGTCAAGACAGACCCAAGTCCCTTGTGAGAGGAGAGGCCAGGCGGGTGACTCAAGAGTCACTTTCCTTGTCTGTCAGCACTGATCAGGAGAATTCATCATGGGGGGGGGGGTTCTTCCACAGTACTAGATTGCATGTATGGTGGGGATCAGACAGCAAGCCATGTGGGTGTGTCACCATTTTGGGTAAAATGGAGGATGAGCCACGTGAGCGCCCCACCATGGAGGACTGAGCGTGTATGGTTGGCGCCATCTTGGACAACCCAGGGGGCATGTCTCTGCCATGAGACTGGATCTGGAAAAAGCAAGTCTCTGTATTTTGGTTCTGTTTCTGATCAGAAACCTGTATCTGAAGACCTGTTTAAGGTCGCTGTAAGACTGAAGAAAGATTGTAACTGGTTGGGGAGAATGCCTTTGCCACTCAGGACCCAGGAAGGGTCATTTGGTGCTGATGAGTGCTTCAGCCAGAAGCAAAGCAGCATATCTCTGCCAAGAGATGGGGCCTGAAGGAGCATGTCTCTGCGAGGCACCGATGGACGCACTGGTGCAAGAGAATGCCTCTACCTGTGTAATGTCCTGGAACTCTGTGTTTTGCATTTTGCTCTGTATCTGCTCTGAAAAGGAAATTGAGGATTCCAGGGAAGGTCTGTGGGAAACTGTGAAGTTAAATGGAAAAGTGAAAGTTTTAGGGAGGAATTATGTGGTGTTAGTGATAGAAGGTATAAGACGTGGAGATGCAATCTTGGTGGATATCAGAAGGTGTATGAAAGAAGGAATAGAGGGTTTGTGAATGTTGCAGAAGGTTTGTGGAAGTGAAGGTTTTGAGAATCCTGGTGGATATCAGAAGGGAAAGGATTTTCCTTCACACTTTGTATTTTTCTCCCTACCTTATCCCTCCAGAATTTGGCATTCTGAAGGAGTGAGTGAAGACATAAGGTTTCTTTGCATAAAACCGATAAGACCAGTCACTAATAGTGGTTTTGTTAACCAAGACTTTGACTGGAATGTCACGCCTGAAGGAGGCATGTATGGGTTCTGGTCATCACCAGAAAGCCCCGAGGATCTGGGATTGACTTGTGAAGCTAGCGTAAGCCCATGAGAAAAGCCCGGTACTTTGGTTAATTGTGCGGTTTATGGCAGTCTTTCCAGGGAAGGAACGAAGGTTTCTTTCATGAAAGATGGCCAAAAAGGAACCTGTGGGCACAATGGAAGCCTCAAGGATTTGAGTGAAACAACTGGTACAGGCGAAGCCAGATGACAGATGTGTGGCTCTGTTTCTGTGCCCTGAGGGGAGGACTGAGAACTCAATCTAAAGGTTCCCTGGGTGAGTTCTGGCAAAGCAGACTTAAAGATCATAAGTGATCCAGGCTGTTCTTAGTGTGTTTATGCAAACAAACACTCAAAATGAAAAGTGGGACTCAAAGTAGTCCCTTTAATAACAGTGAGGGTGATCTTAAGGAGAAAAACTGTGGTTCAAGGAAAATCACAATGCTAAGTATTGGACATCAGAATGACACAGCTAACTGTCTTGAAAGTTTCTTTTCATTTGAAAGTTGAAATTGGTTTTGTAATATCATCAAAGATGCATAATTTACAGGTACAGAGGACCTGTCAAATTGCCATGGCTAAATGTCATTGCAGGAAAGACCTTGCAACTGAACGTCTTCCCAAAAGACAGTCTCACAGGCACAGAGACTGGTTTGGGGACTATTGTGTGAATTAACCTGTGTGTTCTTCTGTTTTCATAGGATGTATGCCTATGACTTCATTACCTGAGTGATTGGTTGCAATAAAGGCCTCACTTAAGGAGCTCATTTTTCATCATCAACCCCTGAAACTCAAGGGTTTGGCTGAACTAAGTGGTTGGGTTGGTGAACGGTTTGGGCAGTCTGTAGGCTTCACTTTAGGACTGATTTTCTCTTTTCTGTCTTGATGGCTTGGACAGAAAGGGTCCAGAAATCTGAAAGGAGGGAAATCCTAATATATTCCCCTTAGCCTGAGTGAAGTATAACGGGCCACAAGCATTTTGATAGGTGTAGCATGCCTTGTACACCTTCCTCCAGATAAGCCATTCTTTACTTAAGTTCCCACTTTTGTCATTTAGTGGTTATGATTTAATTGTGCCTTCCAACTCTTTCCAAATCTGTCATCACCAGAATATGACCAGGATGCCAATGGTCCAGTAATGCCAGTCTTTGGACACCAAGCCTGCAACTTTCTGATGACAGCCAACTGACCAGGATTCTGTAAGGTCCTTCCCCTTACAGGAAGGACTCCCTCCGTGCTGCACCCCAGCTCCCGGGGCACCCCTGACCCATGAGTAGGTAGGGAGATGTCCATGTCCAGCCAGAAGTAGTTACAAGAAGATGAGACCTTTGTCCATTGTCCTTTAAAATAATTTAAAGTGGGTGTATATATGAAATGAGAGATTGTTACAGGGTGCAGCCAAGAGGGGGGACCCCAAATGGGCATTTAAAATGGGGTCCAGAACTCAAGGCATCCAGGAGATTTTAAGATGTCTTCACCCCTTCCCCCACAGGTGTGAGTTGGGGGAAGGGACACATGGAACAAGAACATGCAGGGCTGTTTTGTACAGCAACAGCTTCACAGCTAATCCATGGCACAGTCATTTGACATACCTATAGCCTTCAGCTGGTCACTTAGATATGCTGAATAGCTGTGGCCATGCTCTGGGCCAGGGAGATGGAAAGAGACTCCCCCCTGCCCAAGATGTGACTGGGGGGCAGGTCCCTCGAGTTACAGTGTCTGCGTGGGAGCTCTAAGAGGATTGGCTCCATGACATGGGGCCACACCTGCCCAGACCCATGATGGAAGCTGGACCAGAGTGGGTCCCTGCCCGTCCAGGATCTGTGGGCCATCAACAAAGCAGCCGTCACCCTCCACTTGGTCATCCTGAACCTGTACACTCTCCTGAGTCAGCTTCCCCCAACAGCAACGTGGCTTACCTGCCTTGATCTGAAGGATGCCTTTTTCTGCATTCCTGTGGCACCTTCCAACCAACCCATATTCGCCTTCGAATGGGAAGACATGCACACTGTGGTCAAGACTCAATTGACCTGAACTAGACTGCCTCAGGGGTTAAAGAACTCCCCAGCCTTATTTGGGGAAGCCCTAGCAAGAGACCTGAAGCCTCTCGCTGAGGGGGAGCCAGACCTGATGATTCTGCAGTATGTGGACCACCTCCTCCTGGTGGTCCCATCCTGGAAACAGTGCTGGGAGGGAATGTACACGCTGTTTAAGCACCTGGCTGAATTAGGGTATCAGGTGTTCTGGAAGAAGGCACAGGTCTGCCAGAAATAAGTAAAATACTTGGGGCTCCTCATCTCATGAGGGAAGAGGGACATGAGCACTGAGAGGAAGGCTGTCATAGCCTGATTCCCTCCCCCCCGTACTTGATGGGAATTGCAGGAATTTCTCGGAGTGGCTGGTTTTTGCCGGATATGGATACAAGGATTCACCTCCATGGTGAGGCCCCTCTACCAGGCTTTGAAAGGTCTGGATACCAAACCCCTAAAATGGGGAGAAAATGAAGAGAAGGCCCTCTAAGATATCAAGAGGTGCCTCAGTGATGTTTCTGCCCTTGGATTGCCAGATCCAGGATGACCTTTTGATCTGTACACCCATGAGATAAATGAGGTAGCCCTGGGGGTTCTTACCTAGACTGTCGGACCATGGCAACACCTGGTGGCTTACCTGTCTAAGCCGTTGGACCATGTTGCTGCTGGTTGGCCGCCCTGTCTGAGGGCAGTCGCTGCTGCTGTGACCCTCTTGCAAGAGGCAGACCAGTTAACTCTAGGCCAAGAAATCAATCTCCATGTACCACACATGGTGAACAGTCTCCTTGCTGGGCAGGGGCATGAGTGGCTGTGAAACCCTCGACTGACTCAGTACAAGGGCATTCTCCAAGGGAACCTGAGAGTACATGATAAGACTGTGAAACGAGTCAATCTGTCCACCTACTTACCGCCAGAACCTGGGGAGCTGGACCATGACTATCTCAAAGTAACTGAAGAAGTCCATGCCAGCTGGCTGGACCTCTGAGACCAGCCCCTGGCCCGACCTGATGCCACCTACCACACGGATGGAAACAGCTGTATGGTTGAGGGCAGGAAAGTCCCTGTGTATGCAGTAGTGGATGACTGTGGAATAATAGAGGCCAAAGCACTGCCAGCAGGATGGTCAGCACAGAGGGCTGAGCTATGGGGGCTAATAAGGGCCTCAGAGTTAAGCCAAGACAAAAAGGTCAACATTTACGCAGACTCTAAATATGCCTTTGCCACTCTCCACATTCATGGTGCCATATACTGAGAGCAAGGGTTGTTGAAAGCAGAAGGAAAAGAGATACTCTGGCTACTAGAAGCAGTATGGGCATGCACTGAGGTGGCTGTCATGCACTGCAAAGGCCACTTGAAGCCTGATACCGCAGTTGCCCGAGGAAATCAGAAAGCAGACCAGGCAGCCAAGACGGCAGCACTTGGGGAAGACCAGGCAAAAATAACTGCTCCCTGCTAGGCCCCCTCTTGGACATTCAAGTCAGCCCAGAGGACTATGCTCCTGCAGAAGTAGAGTGGTCACGCCAGGCCGGGTGTCAGAAGACCCCTGGAGGAAAGTGGAGGCTGCCAGATGGAAAAATATACATACTACAAGGGCAAGCTAGCAATCTAGTGAGGCAGTGCCAAGCCCTCGCCCATATGGGCAAGACCTCCCTCGAAAATCTGCTGAAGAGGTATTTCTATTTCCCCAACCTGGCACACTTTGTGCTTCTGCCTCAGCACAATGCATAACATGTGCTCAGAACAACACGGCCAGGCACCCGGGGATGAGGCTGGGAATACAACACACAGGCAGACAACCCTTTGAAGACCTGCAAATAGACTTTACTGAAGTCAGGCCTAGCCGAGGGTTTAAATACCTCCTGGTAATCATGTGCACCTTCTCTGAATGGATTGAGGCTTTCCCCACCAAGATGGAGAAAGGCTGGGAAGTCACCCGAGCCCTCCTGAGAGAGGTCATCCCAAGGTACAGATTGCCTCTGACCATTGGAAGTGACAATGGGCCAGCCTTTGTCTCACAAATCATCCGAGAAATGGCCAAGCTTCTGAACATTGTATGGAAACACTGCCTATCGACCCCAGAGTTTTAGGAAGGTAGAGTGGATGAACCAGACTCTTAAAGAAACATTAGCTCAATTTTACCAGGAAACTGGACTGCCCTGGATGGACTTGCTGCTGCTAGCATTGCTTAGGGTTAGAAACGCCCCTAACCCCTCAGGATATACTCCATATGAACTAGTTTTTGGGAGACATCCCCCAATTCTCAGCATTCAAAAGGGGGACTCCAGTTGCAAGGTGAATTAGGACAGACAAAATATCTTTAGAAGCTAGGGGAAACATTAGGAAAAATAAATGGGGCTGGTTTGGGCCAGGGACCCCCACTCCGAGGGGGGCCAGTGCACTACTTTAAACCAGGAAGCTGTGTATGGGTAAAAGATTGGAAAAGGAACCACTCCAACCCATGCGGATTGGGCCACATTTGTTGTTACTAACTACCCTGACTGTCCTTAAAGTTACAGGAATCACCCCTTGGATCCACTACAGCTGGGTCAAAGCAGCAGCAGATCCTGAGGACCCGAGGACTAGGCCTGCACCTAGGCTACCCACGCTGAGACTCTGGAGGACGCCAGCCAGTAGAGAAGACACCAAGGAATGGGCCATTGTTCTGCAGGGTACCTGACTTTAATTGGCACCTTCGAAGGAGTATTGGGAATTGGACTAGTGACTATGGCCCCTGCAGAATGGAATCCCATGGAGCAGATCACCCTAGGAATAGTTTATCTCTGCTTGGTCTCTGCATTTGGGTTTATTGTATGCTTCGCTTGACAAATTTGGCCCCTGTCTCAACCCCAGCCTGCAAATGTAATACCCCCAGGTGTAGGATTATGCTCAGTGGTGGAGTGGTCTCTTACTATCTCCCAGCGTCAGCTTTCAGCTCCTCCACTGACATGCCATTGGGTTGCGTTCAGCCACAGCGTTCAAGTGCAAGTCCCTCTGCACTTGAGGAGGGAAGGTATACCAGACTGGAGTGATATCCAGGACCATAGGATACCAGACCCAGAGGTGTCAGGCATATGGGACCCTGCATCCTCTGGACCTTGGTCCAACACCTGGAGGCCATGATGACTCATAGGGTAGCTGCCAAAGTGTTAGTTCTCCAGCGGTACCAACACTAGTATCAGCAGATGCAACCTTCCCCAGCACCTCAGCCATATAGCCAGGTATATGGTGATGCTAAAGGGGTAAAAGCACCTTATAGCATCAAAAGGGGGGACTGTGACAGGACAGAACTGAGCAGTAGCCATTCTTAGATAACATTGTGACAGGACTTGACTGAGCGGTAGCCATTCTTGGATAGCAGTTATCTCAAGGTGACGTGCCAACCCCCGCATTCTGCTTCTGCAAGCTCTGCTTCCTGCCAGCAACTGTGATCCTCCCCTCTCCTGCTTCCGCCTTTGCAGCAAGAATATAAACAAGCCCCTGCCTGAGCTTGGAGCCCAGAATTTGGAGACTGCCTCTCCTGGGTCTGCATGCATGAATGACATTCCACTTTGTAAATCCTGAAGCTGTCTGAGTTGCTTTTCTGTAACAATGACTGGCCTCTCTTTCTCCCCTTAATAGACCTTAAATAGAAACCTCTGCATAGTTGGGATCTCTGAGAACTAGCTGTCCATTATTTTACCCTAGCTCCTTTGAAATATCTGTATTCTTCCTTTCACTGCCACCTGATGACAGTATTGTCACTATCTAGAATTTGGGCAAAAAGTCTCATTTCAGACTGGACAACAAAATGTACAAAGTTACAGGCCTCTGTCTTCCCTTATGAAAGGGAGCACTGTCTCTGACCTGCTTCTGTGAGAAGAGGAGAAAATGGGGGTGAAGTTGGCCTCATAAGGTGTGAGAGGCCTGAGTGGGTGCAGGGGGTGAAAGTGAAGTCTTCTCAAACTCCACTTCTCAAAGTCCACTCAGTCCAAAAGATCACCCCACTTTGCTTTCTTCTGCCTCCCTGATCTGTCACCAAAGGATTTCAGAGACCTCTTATGCCTCCTCCTTGGGTTGTATTGTATAAAATAAGGTGTAAGCCTGCCATTCTCTGCAATATTTTCTTAATCCTTTGAGATTCTGCTGGTTGGTAATTGTTGACAGTTTGGCTCAAATAAACTCATAAAAGGAAGAAAGTGATGGAGAAGCTAGACTTCTGAACTCTCTCAGAGCAGTACATCAAAAACAGAAAAAAGATTTCAGTTTTATTAGATGTTACACAGATACTGAAACAATGGTCACTTATCAGTATTTCAGGACATTCTGAAGCTGCCACCATGAAAGCAGAAGGAAATTGTTTAGCTGATGTTGCAGCTAGTCAGGCAGTATTTTTTATTTTTTTACTGTTGTTTACACTTGTCTCTGTTTTTCAACCACCACTTTCCCCCACCCTACCCACCCACGCCTCCCACCCTCATCCTTTCCCCCTTTAGCTTTGTCCATGGGTCCTTTATACATGTTCCCTAATGACCCTTTTCCTTAAACAACCAAATATTTTTTTACTTTATTTTTTTTTACTTTTTAAATACTTTGTTTATAGTATTATAGTTCTCCCACTTAAATTAGGAAAAAAATAACAAAATAATTTTTACCTAAGAATTTATGTTGCTTCCTATTAAATCAATATAAAACTCCTTTAAACAGTTCCAGCGGACAGCTCCACAAAAAATAGAAGAAAACAGGATAGGCCAAAAAAGGGAGGGGCGACATTTGAACCAGACAAACAGATATGGTTTTATGTGTACATGAGCCAACAAATTGGGTTTTCATAATTGTGATTTCTGAAGTAAATAATACTAATGAAAACCTATTAGTGTATCTGGCAAAGTGTGAGACCAATGTTTTATCTGTCCAAATATAACCTTAGAAAACTATTCAAAAGGTCCCAAAGACATTTTCCACTTTGTTCAGATCCTCCTACAGCATGGTAATTGAATATAATAAAAATGCCACCATCTCAAGAAGACAAACATGGGTTAGTTCTAATTTCTATACTTTCCCCACTGTGTTGAGGCTTTTTCTTGAAGGAGAGCAATTGACCTAACAAAGGTTAACTATAATTAGGAATAAAACTAACACCAAATGGGGAATTCCCTCTGAGTAACCATGACTGAGGGACTCATTTCACTGGACAAACACTGCAATGCCTTTCTAATATTTGCCTGAATTTATATAATTTTCATTGTGCTTATCTCCCCAGTACAGTTAAAACTCAACTAAGTAAATTTTGGAAGCTTTAATCCCACTTTTCCAAATACTGCTTAACCTGAAAACTACTTATTTGGGTAAAGACATAGCTTTTCTCCTCATTAAATAGTCACTGTTCACCCTGAGTATCTAAGCAAAGGGATATAGAAGATATAAATCAATCTTACTAAAAGACACATTCTGCATTATTAGCAAAAATGTAGTAATCATCATATAACAACTGATAAAATAGTGATGTTAATTTCATGAGCTCACTCCTAGGCAATGATGACTTCAAAGACCACAATTTCTTTTGCCTATTGGAAGAGACACCATTAAAGACTCCAACATTTTAGGAAAAAACCTCATCAGGTGCCCCACCATGAATGGACATCTGCCCCATCTCTGACACCCTCCTCCACTTAGAGCAGTCCAGTGCTCTTCACTGATGGGAAGTTGCGGACATCGATGAGAGATGGCTCTCCCAGGACACTGACAGGAACTCTACAACTACAAATGGATGTTGAACTTATTACTTAGATTGTCTTTACTTTTCTGCTAAAATTAGTCATCATAATTATTATATTTGTTTTCCTGGTTTTTGTCAAACCTTGTGAATACAACTCCACTGTTCATTATTTGTAAATGTGCATATAATAACTTTTTAACTATCAAAATACTCTTTTTATAGTTTCTCTTTTTCAGGCAGGTTAGTAAGAAGTTAGCAATATTCCTTGGCAAATGAAATATGGAAATGGGGACAGATAGCTGAACTGGGTAAACCATTTATAGCCAAATACAAAATCTCATCAGAGAGAAAAGCCTCAAGTGCTTAACAATGAACAAATATGTGTTGGACCACCCATCAGGGTGGTCTTCCCTTATCTGGAAAGTTGCTGGTCATGTAATTTCAAACTTCTATCCTGGAAGCAATCAATTAGTGGAGACCACAACCATGAAAGGGCACCCCTGAAAAAAACTGATGAATATCTTACTGAGCTCTTCCTTGAGACCTCACCTAAAATCTTTACTTTTTCAAAGTGAATAGAACTCCCTGACACAAAGAAACCAGCGAGTATTCTTCTTGAGGTGTGTCTACTCGAATATCCTTTCCAAATAAATTATTTTTCTTCTAAACTTTAATGGGTGCTTATGAGACTGGCCACCGGGAGAGCATGGGCAATGCAACTTGTCCTGGGGAAACCTCCTGAACTGGTCCCCAAGGCTCCTTTTCTGTGCTTCTGCAATAAGCTGATTGCAGCCCCTACTAGCCTCACATCTTTCCCATAATGTTTGAGGAGAGCCCAAGTGACCCCATCTAGTCTCTCTTCTACTGGTTTTATTTTAGTCCCATCCTTGTTTCACTGTCCCCAGCTAAATCAACGTACTCTCAAAATCACCTGGGCTTGTGGTGTGAAATTCTTCCTGCACTAACCCAAGAACCCTCACCCTACCAGCTGGCTTTAGGCAATACTTCCCTGGGCCTGGCCCCCTTTCTGGTAGCATTTTGAAATTCAGAAAAAAATGCTATTGCAAAGGGAAAAAATGGATGTGTGTGTTCTTAAGAGAGGTTAAAAGTAAGTAGTTTCTCTTAATAAGTTGCTATTTGTGAGTGAGTAAAAAGATCCAAACTGAGAAGATCAAGGAAAGTTGTGGATGGTTAGTGGTATAAAGATACTGAGAAAGAGATTTCAGGTACAAACACTGCAATTTAATTATGTGAATATCCTTATACCCTAACTCAACAAGGACTACTAACTATATTAATTTAAATGGAAGCTGAAGTGGCTATAAACACAGCCCTCCATACTTGCTGCTGAAGGAGAGGAAATGTACTTATGAAACTCTTACTGTTCACCTCACCTGTGGAGCTTTCAGATGATGATTGTAATTTATAGCATTGTGTTCTTACAGCCTCGTCCCAAAATCAACCTTATGTTTAGAGCTCTAAGTATAGAACTAGTGAAAATCTGATTAATAATAAATAATTAATTGCTGGTGGGCCATAGTAAATGAGATCCCATCTCATAGTGAGAATGTTTATACTGAAGAAATGTGCAGTGTTCCCTCAAACTGTAAGTAAATGCTATACAAGATGAACACAGAGAAATGAGACAGATGGCTAAACTTAGTCTGTGATAGCTTATAGGTTAGAAATGATCCAGAATGTTTGTCTTAATAAAGGCCTGTGAAACTGACTGCCTCCCATTTGCCTGCTTTTCTTTTTTGAGAACATTTGACTTTGTCTTCCATCCAAGGTGAGGGTCTTGCTGCATCACCAATGATTTTATTGTTCAGCAAGAGAAACACTGCCACTAAGTCTTCCTAAGAATTCCACCTAGCACTTGAGACAATGTTATCTAACCAAAATACTGGTCACCAATGCATTTTAAAAAGTATTTTATAACTGAAATGGGGAGGTTTGGACTAAAAAGGGGCCACATAGTAAACTTGACAAGCTCAGGGCAGGCCTGCATGATGGGACTTACAAACTCAGAGACCTGAGGTGACCACCGAGAATGGTCTGAAATTAAAACTTTTAACTCAAAGTGAGTCATGGTGGGTAGTCATGTCCTAGGCCAGCAGCTCTTTTGATAATGGCCAATCTTTACCTTAGCTGAGACTGTTTATTGTGACCATGACATAACTTTAAAATGTCATGACCATTTATGTTTATGCAGGCCTCTCACTTCAAAAAAGACAACAAAAATCTTTCATTGTTATTGGTATTGTGTTCATTATTAAGTGCTAACTGTCTTGAACCAACAATCCTTAAAAATTAAAAATGTGTCTATTGCTGTTACTTTTCCCAATCTGAGATTTCTGCAGTTTGCTTTCCCCCACCTCCCTAATCTATTGCCAATGGATTTCATGTAACCTCTTGGGCTTCTGGCTTTGACTGTACTGTATAAAATAATGTGAAGCACTGCCATTATCTGAAAAATTTTCCTCAGTTCATTGAGATTTTGCTTCCTGGTGATTGTCTTCAAGGTTGCCTCAAAGAGACTTGGAAAAATCCTCTACAGTTCTAAACCTGTAGAGAATTTTCATATGTTGACAACTGAAAATTCCAAGCTTCCGATCCAGAAGTGGTCTTTCTGGTGACCTGCCCTAACTCTGCCACTATGCAGAAGCCTGTCAAGAATTGCCTCATCATGACAAAAGCATTCATATCGCTCTCATCACTTACAACATTCCAAAAGTTTAGCTACTCTTTTCTAATTCCCAGCAAAGAAGACCAAAAGGTCTTTTTCTGATGTCACATGACATACCTGAGGCCTCTTGAGGTAGGACGATGTGCCCAGGGTCACACAGTCCGCAGGTGGACTCTGATATGCCACATGTAGTCTATTGGCACTTGGCATGCATGGTTCATTTTCTTCTATGTTTTCTTTTATATCACAGGGACTGAACGTTTCAATATTAGCTTCCCCATAAATGTTGTGATTGAGAGTCCATATGTAAGTCAAATTCAGCCTCCAAGGTGCACTTGTGTTTAATTCAAGAGCTGGAAGGGAGAATGGTCATTATTTCAAATGTGTTGATTGGTGGGTGGACTGTCACAGACCCACAGCTTTATTTGAACAAGCAGGTGTCTATTTACCTCTGTGGGGTTGTGGCCATGGGATCTTGAGACCAGACTTCCAGTGGCAGCTCCCTTACTTCCATTTCTCTAGCTATTCATGGTTTTATAAGCACTAAGTCTTTGTCTTGAAGATGTTTCTGCACATGTGGTCATGGAAGGTTTATGTATAACAGCCCAAAATTGGAAACAACACAAGTGTCCATAAAGGGTGAGTAGATAAACAAAACTAATGCATCCCTGGGATGAGATATAACTAGAGAATAAAAAGAAAGAACTAAGAATAGTCAAATTTGGCCTCAAATTAAATAATTTATAATAAAAATTTTGAAAATTCCAGAAAGTGCCAATGAATTATTAATAATAATAATAATAATAATAATAATAACCTGAAGAGAGTTCCCTTAATGCTAAAAAAAGGAGGTGGAGAGGTGAAGAAAAAGATTACAAGAGGGTATGAGAAGATTTTAATAGTAAGGGATATGGTCTTTATTTTCATGGTACAACTTTGCTGGTGCATGTATCTGAAAACAATTCAGAAATTGCATACTTTCAATATGTTAAGCTCATTATATTCAACTGTAATTCAATAAGTATATTCAAGTTATATATACTTCTATGAAATAGTATCTAAAGTATAAGTTGAATACAAAGTCCAAAACTAAAGAAAAAAAGATACCCAACTGTAACATGACATTTTCTTGCCCATGTTTCTACTTGTCCACGGTGGGTGGCAGAATTACTCTGAAGATGGAGCCTTTCTGGGGCACCACTGACTCCACCTCAGCAGCACCCAGAGTGCAGCAGGGGACCAACCTCAACCTCATCACTCATTCCACAGTCTTTCTACCTCTTCAAGCTCCCGCAATGGACTCTGTCTACTCTTCCATTCAGCTAAGAATCACCCCTACAGAGGTCAGTCTTCTGAGGAAAATTTTTTTAACACCCTCTGTTATTTAGGGAGTAAATGTCCACTAATTATTCAGGTTTCAGCAAAGAGGTGACTTTCTCAGAAGTGCTCCTCATGCTCCCCAGACCAGCTGAGACTCAATTACATACTCTGGAGGGACCAGAGATTTTGTTTTGAGGCCCTTCACTGGATTATAACTAAGTTCCTAGAGTCATGATTTACCAGACAGCCTATCTGTGTTAGGAGGTAAAGTCAATGAGCACAGGCCCACATTTGTCTTATTCTTTTTGGAGTTTCCAGGGCTCAGCCAAGAGCCTGACCCATGACAGATGCTCCGTAAATACTTGTTAAATCAGTAAAGGAAACTGCCCAGTGGAAACCTATCACTCTGCTTGACACTTGCAGTCAAATTATGTTCTTATACACACAAAGGCACTGGGGTCAGCATGACAGAAGGATGATGCCTCCTTGGGGACATGCTAGGGTCAGCTTTTTATTTCTCATACCATCAGGAGGAATGAAAGGAACTTCCTAGTAGTGAGGGGTTAAACAGCATTTATTCCTCCAAAGTCACAGCACTCCACAGTTCCACCTTGTGAGTTATGTCTCATCACCCCAGGTCTGTGGTTTTCTTGTTTTCACAGACACCTGATCAGACAGAAACACTGGGCCCTCAACCCCTGGAAGAGTTACTGCCAGGGGAGGAAAGAGCACACCCTGACCTTGTAGGAATCAGGAAAGACTTTTCATTCCCAAAATTCTTGGTCTGTGAGACATCTGCCCGTTGTTTCTGAAGACATGTCTACACTTCATGATGTCCTGGGGAACAAGGGAAACTTTCTGTGCAGAATGGGGCAGAGAACCCAGGAGCTGTAGTTGCTTCCATCTCACAGGTGCTGAGGGTTCTAAAAAACCTCTCTTCTCCTAACAAAAGAACACACAGGGACCCTAATTGAGTATTCATCTGGAGATGGTCCTGTTCCTGCACCCTGTGGGCTCACAGGGATACAGAAATGACTTATATTCAACATCTCAATGTGGTGATGGTGGACACATGGGACATATTTTGGATCGATTCTCCATACCTATACCTTCTCTCAAGAGCCTCAGGAGAACCTTCATCAGGCCCTTCTTTTGGATACTTGAAAGCAGAGTGCTCTGTATGGCTCAGCACATGCCCATGGTGGGACAGTTATCCTGACACTAGACTCATAATATTCAGGACATGCCTGCCTTTTCACTGGGTTCACCCTGTACTGGTCACCAAAGCTGTGAAGCATTTGACATTGCCTGCAAGTCTGCTTCTGTCCATTCGGAGACAGCATTGAGCTACAGGAAATAGACATAGGAACTGGGCTTTGGCTGAGTTGAAGAAGTAGCCTGATTTTCATCCCCTGCTTCAACAGGCCTTTCTTGGGCCCTCCCTCATGGCTGCACTGTGGAATCTGCTATTTGTAGAGACTGTTAATAGAAATAGGGTGTGTAGCAACCCTGACAAGGTCAGGAGGCCACCTGGCAGGCCTGACAATCCTCACAGGATATGCTCATCAGAAATTTTTAACTTGGCAGGTGATGGTAGGTTGTCACATCCCAGACCTATATTTTCCTTAAGAAAAGTCAGTCTTTAACTTAAGTGAGCCCTGATCCATTTTTGTGCATCTTGAAGAGCATAAGTTTGACACATCAGAGTGGTTTTCTTCACTGGACCATTCATGTCAGAGTCTGGGACAAGTATATGAGACCACAGCATCCTTTATGTTATCTGGTTTCCTGTGCCCCTTCTCTGTGTCCTGTAAATGCTAATTATCTTCAACCCACCAATGTAAAACATATATGTGTCTCTATTTTGCTTTTTATTTTTTCCAGTTCTGTAGATTTCTCTGCTATGTTATCTTTCACCTTCTTCTGGGTTTTATCCTAATTTTATCATCTACTTTGATGGTAATGTATAAAGTAAGTTGAAAAACTGCCTTTCTTCAAAGGAATTGAGTTCTTTCTCCAAGGCATATGAGGTCAGTTTGGCTCAGATAAACTCATTACATTGCTGTATAAGCTTGGGCTTTTTTTTTTTTTTTAAATCTTGAAAGAGCCTAGGAGCATCTCCTCTCTCAGGAGTTTCTGTGTTGGTCTCTGCTCCATGAATGGTATCATCCATGGGCAAGTCTGGTGACCACAAGGAATCTTCCCAGGGATAACTGAGAGGTTTTCCCAATGTCCAGCAGCACGAGAACAGGTCCTACAAACAGACATGGAGAGGAATGGTCCACCTGAAACTGTCTCTTGAGAACTAGGCAGCCCACAGACATCCACCCTTTCTCAACAGTCTCTTCTTCCTGGGACACAGAGGACATCTCCCACTTCACACCAAAAACTGCATGTCCTACTGAGAATTCTGGTTTTCAGTTTTTATCCTTAGGAGCAAAAGTCAGTCTGGTGACAACCTGAGATAGAAGAAGGGTCCCCTCTGCAATTTCACCAAGTTTGACCACTTCTCATCCCCAGAGTTATTTCTGTTACCTTCATGGGGGAGAAAATAAAACCAGAGAGCTTTTGAGAATATGGGGAAGACCTGGTGTCCAGCTGGGTTTTGTGTCACAAACAAATAATCCCCTTTTTTGATGATACCTGGGGCTCTTTGTCTGGTGCTGACAGACCAAAGCTAAAAGACACAGCAGAGACCAATGCTGGCATTATTGTGTCATCCTCTCAAGACACCTGTGTCGCTGTCAGCCTTACTATTGCAAGTGACCTCAAAGGCCATAATTAAGATCAACCTCCCCTCAGAACTTATCAGATACAGAGTCTCCGGCCCAATGCACCCAGTTAGACCTGCACTTTATCAGGATCTGGAGGCTTCCCCTGTGCACAGGAAAGTAGAAGGGGTGGTTCTACTTTCCTATCGAGGGATTTCACTCTGAATGGGCATCCACATTAGGGGACAGCTACTTAAGCTGTATTTTTAAGGTGTAACCTGGGCATTGCAGTGTTACAATGTTTCACAGGTGATCTGATGCACAGCAGGAGTGACTTCCTTTCGGCAGGTTTCTATGACTTAGCTCAAGAACTAGTGGTCTTAAGGGAACAGTCAAATGTGTGAGAGAGAGTGGACTGTGAGAGAGACTACTGGGCATCTGACAGGAAGCTATGGAGAAACCCCTAAACCCAGAAATCCCAGGCTTGTGCTTTTCCAAATACAGCACGAGAGTGGTTGTTTATGTGTGTTTCTGTTTTTATGCATGTGTGCATGTGTTTACATGTGTGTTTGTGTGGTGTTGAGAGGCCTCAGGAGTTCTCAAGGAACCAAATTATAAGAGGGCAGTACTGGTTAGAAGGGCAAAGGGTGGAAAAATCTAGAGCAGGGAGTGGGATGATAATGTGCATACTCCCTGCCCCCAGCTCACATTACAAGAATCATAATCTTGCTCCAGAATAAAGCTCAACCCACAGGTAGAATGCACAGCAGATTGCACCATTCTGGACAGAGGTGCCTGTGAGCCTTACAGAACCTCAAGCTTCTGTGAAAGAGGCAGTCACAGGGCAGACAACATACACCGTGGGATTGCACTCAATCTCTACCCACAGAGGACTTTTCCAGTGGCAAGGACTCCTGGCGGTTGGTAAGTAGGAGACAATTCCTTGGGGTAGACTAAGGATCTGACACAGAGAGTGGCTGGGATATGCTGAAGAGACTAGTGTCCTGGGAAAAGAGGGAAGGCTTCTGTCTGGACCTGAGTGTAAAGGACAAAAAGGAAGAGTAGGATCAGGGAAAGGGGCTCAGCAAGAGGAAAATCTCATAATCTGGAAGTGGTGGTAGGCTGGAAAACCTGGATTGCTGTTCATTTGCTGTTATTCTTCACTGAGTGTTGAATTATGAACACTGGTAACAATAATAATGATTTATGTCAGGAAATACTAGAAAAATTTAACCAGGGGTGCTAGAGGTTGTCTTTACTACAAACCCCAGAAATGTGCAAATAAACCCCAGGAGGTACAGGACTCATTTATTCAAACCCGTGTATTTTCAAGCTGTTGCAGTCACTGGAGGTACAAGATCAGACAAGCCCTGCCCTCAGAAAACCCATGTTCTATGGGGGAGAGAGGAACAAGCAAAGGTGTAGATGTGAGGTCAGGTACTCAGAATAGCCATGAAAAGAACAGAACAGGGCAGATCAGAAAGTGAAGGCAGAGAATTTTTAGAGAAGGTAGTCAGCAAATGTGTCTTTCAAAACTGCTTCTGAGTTTCAGCAGGGGTCTAATCATAGTGAGGAGGTAACCAAGACAAATACCTGAAGAAGAGTATTTGAAACAGAAAAACAACAGCTTCAGAGGTGCTGAAGTAATGGGGGCCATGCTGTTGACCTTGACCATGGAAGACACACATTCACCTGTAGACCAAGGCTGAGAGATAAAGATACCTACTCAGGATTCAGGGTCTCATCTTTCTGTCCCAATACATAGATGCAAATATTGATGCATTTTTTTCTTATTTCCTAGTTTCACTCTTAACCTTCTGGAGCCTACCCACCACAGCCAAAATCAGCATTGTGTCAACCAATTGTGCCCAAGGGGAGGATGTGGTTCTGCATATCCACAATAAGCCTCCTGAGGTTGTAGGCATTCTTTGGTACAAGGGGGAAGACATGGACCATCATAATATAACTGAGTTTTTTATTATGACATCAAATTTCCATTTAAGTAGTCCTGGACATAATGGAGAAGAGATGATAGACAGTGATGGATCTTTGCTATTGAAGAATGTCACCGTGAAGGATGCAGGAATGTGCACCGTAGTTGTCCACCTTCCAGATTCTGAAAAAATAATAGAGTTTGGGCAACTTGATGTATATGGTGACTGGGGGTTGTAAGGGGTGACTCCTATTTCACACAGAGGACGGACAGCCCTGGACACTACCTCCATTCCACTCTGCATTTTGTTTCATGTTTGGTTTTGGCAATTAATGCAGGATACGCAGAGTGTAGACAAACTTCTTAAGATCTGCGTTCCCTTCCCAACTTGCAGCCCTGCAGACAGTCACTGCAGACAGAAGGGTCAGTCTCATGAGACTAACTCAGCAGAGGAAGACCAGTCTCAGTTCAGCCCCCTTATCATGTTCCTATGAGCTTAACCTGAGGCTGATCCTGCTATACTAGGTCAGAGCATGGTCTGAGAGGCCTTCTGATATTCATATAGAGCTCAGCTCAGAACCCCTCCCTAGTACCCTGTTCCAGGTTTCTTGACTGCAGGGATGCTAGGCAGCCTGTGCCAGTTTGGGTTTGGTGCCTCAAAAGGGCTGAGTGTGTAACATTTAATGGGCCTGAATCACAAGGCTCCTGAACCTGTCACCAGTCCTGGCTCAGGCCCAAGAGGCACATCTTGGTAGAAATGGAGTTTGGTATCACCTGAGTCTGTGTGTGGAGAGCACAGTTAGACAATGTCTGTGGATATAGCTGACTGTCGTGGGGGACTTAGGGAGATTCAGAAAAAGGTCAGCATCCTCCAAAAAAAAAAGTGAGAAAAAAGGTGCTTCTGGTAGGTCCTCATTCACCAGGGATTAGCTCAGACCAATACAAGATGCTTTGTTTGAACAGCTCTTCTATTTTAGGATTTAGGTCAGATACTGACAATATTTTATAGTTAACACACTGACAACCTTCTTCATTGAGAGTAAACTGAGGAACAGAAATATACAGTCATTAACAGAGTTAATTGAGGTGTGTCTGTAGCCACAGCCTTATCATCTCCACCCCAGGGGCTTCAGAAAGTGTCTGTGCATTTGTACAGAAATCAGCTGATAGCCTTATGGGCACTGCTTTGTAGGTAACTCTCTCCTTTCCTCTTGCTCTCTTTAGGATCCTCTCTTTATCTTTAATCTTGGATAACTTAATGATGATGTGCCTTGGTGTGTTCCTCTTTGGGTCTAACTTCTTTTAGACTCTTTGGTCCTGGACTTCCTGTAAGACTGTTTCCTTTGCTAGACTGGGGAAGTTTTCCTTCATTATTTGTAAAACTAAGTTTTCAATTCCTTGCTGTTGTTCTTCTCCTTCTGGCACCCCTATAATTTGGATATTGGAACACTTCAGGTTGTCCCAGAGATTCCTCAGCCTCTCTCCATTTTTTTTTTTGATTCTGGTTTCTTCATTCTATTCCAGTTGGATGTTCATGTTTTCCTTTTGTTCCAAATTGTTGCTCTGAATCCTGGTTTCCTTCCTGTCACTGAATATTTTGCTTTATTTCATGTGGGGTGTCTTTCATTTGTTTTTTTTTTTTTTTTTTTTTTTTTTTTATTTCTGACCAAGCTCAATTAGTTCTGTGATCATTTTGAGTAACAGGGCTTTAAATTTTCCATCAGATAGGTTGGCTACCTCTGCATCCTTTAGCTCTCTTTCTCAATCTTTGTTCTGTATTTTCATTTGGACCCTGTTTTTTTGTCTGGGTGCACCTGTTAAGTTGTAAGGGGGTGGGACCTTAGGTATTCACCAGGGCAGGGCTATCCTCCTTGCTGTACTGCAGCGCTGCCTGTTGGGGAGGGGCAAGAGAGGGAAAAGTTCAGCTCACCTACTGGGCTTTAGCTCCACTTTCCAACGAACTCTCCTCATGTGAGACTAGGAGTTTCTTCCACTGGGTCAACTGCTGTAGTCCACAGTCAGTTCTGAGTCTCAGTTTTACATTCCGGCAGCCCCGCCCACACAGTCCGCTTTCTTTGGCAGCCAGCCTGGACAATAAGGTCTGTACCTCCTCAGAGGTTTTTCTCAGCTGCCCCACCCTCACTGACCTCCACCTCGAGTGGATTCTTACCAACCTGGTTGTTCTGTTCGAGTTCTAAAATCAAGAAACAACCAAGGAATTTCTTTACTTAATTATCTGGTTTTTGGAGCTCCCTGAGGTTTGATTTTTCTGTCACTTCTGGTCTTTTCTTGATTTTGGATTGGTTGTTATCTTCCTTTTGTTGTGTGAGGACATGAAGGGTTTCTACCTACGCCTCCATCTTGGCCAGAACTCTGCCTTGTTCTTTTAAAGAGTCAAGTTGGCTTAGAGCAGAGAGGTGCCAACTCTGATTGCAGAAGCCTTTGGAGCAATCAAAAGTACCACCCAGGGCAATCTCCTCTCTGTTACCTGCACAGCAGAGTTACCCACACCCAGCAACACAAGCAACAACTGCAACTCCAAGAGTTTCGATTTGTGTTTTCCTAATGATATTGATGTTGACCATGTTTTCATTTTTGTTGTTTCAGTGAGAGACAACTGGATAGATATAGTGAGAATGTTTAACGAAATAAAGCAATGTAAGGCAGGACTCATTACTGATTGCATTCAGTAAGCTCCCTGATCAGAGAATGAGCCTGCAACCTAGGTATGTGCTGTGACCAAAGATTGAGCCTGCAGGGTTTGGGTGTGCATAAAATCCTCTAAAGAACTTAGCCACCAACTACCTCATTCTTTTCACTTAGCATAATGCTCTATAGGTCACCCATACTGTCATGAAGGTCAGGAGCTCCTTCTTTCTGCCTCATAGTATTCAATTGTGTAAATGTGCCAAAGTTTCTTGATTCACTCATTTATGGGCTGGCACTTTGATTGCTTCCAATAGTTGGCTATTGTAAATTGTGCTGCTGTGAACATTGGGGAGCATAGGTTCTCTTGAATTGGCGTTTCAGGATTCTTAGGGCATAATCCAGGAAGTGAAGACACTTGTCAAAGAAGGACATACATAGGGCCCAGAGACATGGGAAAGGATACTCAGTGCCACTAGCCATCAAAGAGATTCAAATTAAAACCACAATAAGATAGCACTTCACGCTGGTCAGAATGGCCTTCATAACCAAATGAACAAACAAGTACCTGCAAGGTTGTGAAAAATAGGAAAACCAGTACATTGCTGGTGGGAATACAGACTGGTGCAGTCACTATGGAAAACACTATGGTATTTCCTCCAAAAACTACAAGTGGAACTGCCTTACTTATTTATTTTTAAAAATTTTATTTATTAATTTTTAGAGAGAGGAGAAGGCAGGTAGAAAGAAAGGGAGAGAAAGAACGATGTCTGGTTGTCTCTCTTGTGCCCCCTTATGGGGACTTTGCCTACAAGCCAGACACCTGCCCTGACTGGGAATGGAACAGGCAACTCTTTTGTTTGCAGGTCCGCACTCCTGGTCCTTCTGCAGAGGCAGGACCATCCTCTGGTGAACTTCACTGAGCTCAGTGTGGACTGAGAGAGTCTGAGATCTCAAAGGAAGCAGTGTGGTCCCAGTTCTCAAGTCCACTCACAATCAGTCATGTTTTTTGTTTCTCCACAGAGCCCATGAGAGTGCCTACCCTTTTAGCACTCAGCACCACAGTCACAGAACACAAAATTGCTGTGGTCTTGACTTCTACACAAATGTGGTTCTAACCTGTGTTTGTTCCATTGCAAGAATCTGCAGCTCAGGAGAAAAACGAAGTAGTTCCAGAACCACAGAAACCTCACCATAGACCCCATGAGGAAAGAGGATGCTGGGGATGACCAGTGTGAAGTCTCTGACCCATCAGTTCTGTTGAAAGTGCGCCCCCTTGAAATGGATGTGAAATATGAAGGGCCTTCCTCCCCTCTTCTATGTTATTGAACTCTGAACAATTTTCACAACTTTTTAATAGATTTAGTGTCAAGGTAGAATGTCCTTAGAAGATTTGCACTGAGTAAATAAATACAAAAAAAATGTGTGCTGACATTGTCCTTACTGTTGACTGAAGGTCACATTCCACACAGACCTACCTCTGCTTTGTCCCAGTTGCTCCTTCTCCATGGTGGAGGTGATGCTGAGTTCCTCACAAGACAGGTAGTGGTTGTTTGATGGCAGGTGGAAGCACATGAGGAGCTCACAGAAAACTGAGCTTAGTGCCTTCACCAGGGAAATGTGTGGAGGGTGTGTGGACACTGTTGTGGGCAATGGGAATGGACAAGAGAACACCTATGTGGCTAGCACACTGATATTTGTTTTATTTCTGCCCCCAAATTTGTAAGGCCCACTTGAGTACTCTCACTTTTATGGAAATACCCTTATTTACATAAGTTCAGTGTCACTGTGTCTTTAAATAAAAATTAATGAAAACATTAGCTATGTAACTAAAACTTTGGCTCAAATGTCCTAGTTCAGTCTGATGCCCACAGACTTAGAAGTGACCTTACCTTTTATAAAGTTAAGTTTCACTTCATGGTATTTTGATAACTTCTGGAAAAAAGGGCATCACCCAAAGCTAGAGAGACTGAGGGTGAAGCGTGAGGGTGAGGCTTCCTAAGCTCAAGAGGCTGTTAAAACTCCCATCTTAGGTCTTACTAAAAGACGTGCATCAGAGCAAAGTATGTGGTGCATGTCAGCTCCTCTGCACTGACATAAATACTCAGGTCAAATCAAAAGACAGCAGCCATGTTGGAGGAACAAGAATACTTTTCTTCCCTGGACCTCATGTTGATTAAAGGAAAGGTGAATACAGAAAAAAATGTAATGTCTTCATAAAAAAATACTCCAGAACATGGTTTTCTTGAGATGTGATCCTACTTCTGCCCAGGGACTCTCAGGTGGCTGTTTATAAATTTCTGGGAAGTTGCACCTCTTTATAAATTGCAGACACTAATGGGGATGCAAACTAGGTCTTGGCTGAATAAGATTTAAGTGTATTTCACCCCATTATGCAGAAAGCAGTTTTGTTATGACTTAGAAGCCTTAATGTTCCCCTAGCGTCTCTAATCTTTTGACAGGTGTTTGTAAATACAGGCCTCTGATCTCAAATTTTATAGAACATTTTCTCTAGAAATGTAATTGCAATTTGTGATTCTGGATTATTTGTTTAACCTTTTGACATACACATGTCTCCACAAAAGCTTCTTTCCAGTGTTGTGATTCAGAGAATATCTGACTAGGGTATTTGGATCCATCCCTGTGAAATGTACCTTCCTGGTGTCTCTCTGTCCCATCTCTGTGGAAGAGTAGAAGCCAAACTTAGGTGGAGAACTTTACAGTCAGAAGTAAAAGGACTTTCTGTCAGAATTTCATGAGGAGTTTCACTTTTATTTTGTGTAAAGCCCATTAGCAAATGCAGATGCCCATAATTCCTTCTGCTGTTTTCAAATGTCCCCAGCCTTTTGTTCCAGGGATGTTGAGTTTAGTCTCACTGCCCTGTTGCATGATCTTGAATAAAGTATTTCTTGCCCCCTTTAAATTTATCTGGCAGCTATTTTACTTTGACATCCCTTACCTATAATTCATTGGTCCCTTCATGTTGTTCACAATGTCAATCCTTACTATATTTTCAAATCTTCTGTTTGTTTCTTTAGTCACTGGAATCTTCAAAAAAAAAAGCTTACCAGTCTTCTCCCTCCCCTCTGACTTAAGTGACATAATTGAGCATTCTTATTTATCTGAATAAGAAATGATCAACAAATTGAATGAATTGTTCTAATTCAGACTTGTCAATTAGCCAAATATCAAATAGCCAATATTTACACTAATAGCTATGACCTTGGTGTAGCTCACAGCTCTAGAATGTTATAAAAACAGCAAGGTTTCTGAACTTTCTCAGGGCAGTACATAAAGAGTAGAAAATAAGTTGCTGAACTGCTCAATGTCATATAGAAATGGGAACAATTGGTGATTTTTAAACTTCCAGAACATTCTAAAGCTGCCTCCATGAAAGCAAACAGAAAAAGAGAGAAATTATTTAGCTGATGCTGCAGCCAGACAGGCAGCATTAAATAGCCAAATTATCTAGACATGAGAATGCTTTTTGCTTTCTACTGAATTTATAAAAGACCCCTTTTCACAGTTTCAGTGGAGAGGAACAGAAGGAAAAAAGAAAATAGAGCGACAGAAAAAAGAAAGCTTTGACCTGGACAAACAGATATGATTGCAGTTAGAAACCAGCCTTATCTATGGGGACTCCATTACTTATATTTATCTTGTATATGAGCTAACACATTCAGGTTAAAGGACAGTTTTATGAAGTAAACAATATTACTGGAAACCTTCAGTGCACTTCTTCAGTGACCTAACTATCAACAGTGTTCTCATCCCACATCCATTTTCACTGTGCCTTTAAAACACAAGATCACAGAGATTGTAAAAGATATTTTGTCATAAAACCCAACAAGCCTAGTACACTTGCAGGTCTCTGTCATGTTAGTCACACACGGGCTGGCAGTGGACAAGCTCTTTCAAGGCCTCTCTGACTTCTGGCTCAGGCGAGATATATTTCCTTGTTCTTTGTTTTCTTTCTCATTTTCCCAAGTTCTACATGCCTGTCCTTAGAGAGCTTCTGTCCAGAATTTGAGAAATAGGAAAAAAACCTTTCCTCTGGTTCTAATCCTTTCTTGTTTTTGGGGACTTCTGTTGTATTTGGGTGAGTTTCTTGGAGACCAGGACAGAGGTGGATTGTGTGGAAGTGGAGATGAACATGGAGGGGAGCCATGGAGGATGGGAGTCTGCTCTGGTTCTGCTCTGAATCTGCATGAAAAATTGTAACACTTGAGAGGTTTGGGGGTTTTAGGCACTATAAGTTCCAGAGCATCTAAAGCGTCATGCAGGGGAGAGTTTGTGGGTGGCTCAGAATGAAGCTTAGTAAAATGATTGAGGGTCTATCCTACCTGATGAGGGAGGAGCCATTGGAGCTGGTGCAGTGAAGTAGGGTTCCATTCTCCAGGACTTGGGTGAGCATCAGGGGTAAGACACAGGATAGGAAATAAGGATAATAAGCGAAGACTCAGATTAGTTCCTTTTCTTTGGGACAAGTGGGAGCACCAGATGTACAGGCTGGCAGAATTGACAGTTGGTATGCAACAGGGGGTGAGGAGAAGAAGGAGACTGGAGTAAGGTGGTAGTTTCCAACAGTAGGTAATGGTAGAATAGGAAGTAGCCTCTCAATGTGTACTGAGTATTAATAGGGTGATAAAAATATTTTAGTACTATGTATGTGTTATAGCTGCACAACATTGTGATTGCATAAAATGCCACTTTAAAATGTGTTATATAATTTTCACCTCACAGAAGTAATTCTGTTGAATAAAGGAAGACAGATAAAAAGAGGACATACTGTATAATTCCATTTATATAAAACTTCAGAAAATGCAAACTAATGTGTTGAGAAAGAAAAGATGAGTGATTGCCTGAAGACTGTGGGTGTTGAGTAGGGTGCACAGGAAGGGAGTACAAAGGTGAAAACAATTTTGGGTAAATGGATACACATGAAATGTGTATACATGCCAACACTTCAGATTGTTCAGTTTACAGGTGTGTGGCTTATTGGCTGTCACTCATATCTCAGTCAGGCTGTACTCAGTGCCTGATGACATGAATTCGTTGTGGTGCAGTTAAGAGGAGACAATATTTTTCCTACATTACTGCTGTTTCCAAGTGGGCACACCCTGTATGTGATCCCAGAAGAATGCAATAATGACAACAGTCGGCCTTTTCTGAGCACCACTGTGTACTGGGAACCTCAGGCATATCAGCTCATTTAATCACCCACATGAGTGAGTTATACTCATTTATTTTGTTTCAACTTCCCATCTTCTGACCTGTGCACATGCTGTGTCCTCTGTTTGCACCTTGTATTCCTGCCCCTTCCTGAGGTCTAGGTTAGCCTGGGTTCATTCTGTTGGATGCTACTCTACAGAAAATATCTAACTGGTCCTTTAGTGAGCATCAGAATTCCAGTTATGTGAGGTCATAGTGTCCTATATTTCACCCTGTCAACCATGATCACATTTGTAATGTTTTTACTCATTTCTCAGAAAAACAACAACCAAGTGTTCCCCATCTGCCTGACACTCTTCTAATAGCTGGCAACACAGCACAGACAAAATCCCAGTCCTCATAGACCTGACACACCAGTGGGGCAGTTACACAATAATCCAAAAAACAGCAATAATAATGTGTTACAGTATGTTGGAATAAATGAAGACATGCTTGAGATGATTACTTCTCTATCAATTTAAAAATATTGGATCCACAAAGAGGATATGAACTGATTGGATCAGAGGGCAGGATATGAGAGAAGATGAGGTTGGAAAGAAAGAAATATCATCCAGAACTTTGGCTTTATTCTGAGTGAACATGGAAGACTCTAGAAAGTTCAGAGCTGGAAAGGGATGCAAGTCATCTGTGTTTAGTGAAGGAAACCAAAATTTTGCCACCCCCAAAATTTGATTGAAAAGATATTGATTTTAAGCTCTTTATTAAGTTCAGAAAGAACCATTGGCCCTCCTCACATTCCTGCCATATATTTAAACAGAAAAACTTGCTGCAGAAGAATAATTAGGATTGTCACTTTCGGCTAATTTGATTATGAATGGTAGGTTTGAGGGTTTCAGAAAGGTACTTGTTGGTTAGACACCCCTCTGTGTCCCACTCTTTCTGAATTGCCTAGAAACAATTCCATTGTCATGTAGAATCTGCTCTTCTCGAATCTCTAAATTTCTCTTCCTGGCAACTAAAGTCTAAGGCCCCATTGTCCCTTTTTTCCCCTCATCAATCCAAAATGGTTTACATACCCAATGTTGCCTCACAGTCATTAAAATTTTCATGCTTATGTGGATTCTCTGTGCTCAAATATCACAAACTTGATTTTCTTCTGCTCATCTGTCTCTGTTTGTTTGATGATTAGCTCAGCCAAAAAAAAAAGTTGAATGTTGGAGGGATAGTATTAGTGTCTTTTAACCTCCATAATAGGGTTCAAGATTCATGTGGCTGTTGAGCTCTATGCAGGCAACCCAGTGAGAAAGAAAGTGCAGTCATCCAGGTGGCTGGTGGGGGTGGCCCGACCAGACTGGGAAGAAAAGGGTCAGTTTTTCAATGTGGTCTGAGCACCAAGTTGAAAGGTTTCCTGAACAATTTAATGTGGGGTATAAGAAAACAAGAAGAGTTGTGAAAATAGGAAGAGATTCAGAAAGATTCTGAAAGAGAACATTGAGGCAAAATTTGTCTGGGATTAAACATCTTAAAGCATCCTGAAGGGCTCTTTTTACACCAGTTGTCAAGTAAATAGTTGGATATCAGCAATCAAGTCCGATTTGTCTCTTTCATCTTCTACCATGTCCCCAGTGTCTCAGACAGTGCCTTGTGGGTTTATAGTACAAGTTCATCACACATTTACAGAATCAACAGATGAACAAGAATGAACAATCAAAATGTCTCCTGGGTGCCCATACAAGACATTTCTTACCAACTAAGACAATATAGCAATACCACAAAGTCACCATGACTGCAGGGGCCCTAATAACCATTGTTGTTGTAGACACATCAAGACCTCTCTGGAGCACTCCTGCTGTCTGCATTTTGAAACTAAGGTAAGTTAAACATGAAAGTACTTATATGATATTGGAACTGAGCAGGTGCCCCTCTGGGGGACTTACTGGCCCCAGTTCTTCAACAATAGAAATGGGAGTGGAGTCCTATAAGCAGCACAAGCTCAGCAAATGCTAATTAAAATTAGGGACATGTAAAAGCAGAACAAAAGGACTGATTAAGAAGTAACTACTGATAGCGTAAACAGTAATCTGAGACATCAGCTGGGGTCACAAGGCTCCTAGTTCTTCCTGAGCAGCTGTGGGTAATGTCACAACACACGTGTCCAGTTATATTCCAGGAGTTAAGATGCCCACTAGAGAGGGGCTGTGGATGCTATAGCAGGGAACATTTTAATTAGCTTGTTCAAAGTGATCTTTTAAGTTTCTGTAATAACAAGTCAAAAGTCATTATACTTACATTGATAAAACAATGTTTCATTATCTTATTTGGTTTGGTAGTGATGTAGGTACACAATGACTTTAATTAAATGACTAGGTGTACTGGAACTGAGCTTTCAGTGAGACTTGTTAAACCAGCCTTAGAGACATGGCTCTGCTGTGAAAGGAAGCAGAGTTGCCACCACAGACATGCCTTTTAGGGTATTGGTTATACTTCTATTATTTGGAAACAGAAAAGTCAGAAAAAAAAAAACACCTTTGACCACCCTCTCCTGTTAACTGTCTAAAAAGTGTTAAGATGAAGATTCAGCAACCATCTCAAGGAGAAACATTTACATAAAGAGGCCTAGCAAATCTTTATTTACTGAACATTTGTATGGAATCACCATGCAAATAGCTTTTCTTTTTCTGTTGTTGCTTTTTGCATTTTGAAGGTCAAAGCACAAAACCTTTTTTTTTTAGCTGCAGAATGGCATATCAGCCTCAACTACCAATACTTTTTTGGATCTCTAATTTTATTTCTTCAGAATACTTATTCATATAATACACTTGGTTCTTTCTCTTCAGTTAATCTGTCTGTGTTAATTTCATGATTAGCTCATTCTTCATCTAGAAGAATTTAAAAGATGAGAGGAAAAATATTTGTATCCCACTGTGTTAATTTCTAGTTAAAGGATAATTAATTAAGAAAAACTACCTGACAAGTGTAGTAAAAAAGTGAAAACTTGTCATTAAAACAGGCTTCAAGACATATATTGTTTGACATAAAAGAAGGCTGTGACCTGCTAAGCACAAGACCAATAGATGTGTTCTCTGCTCTTAAATTAATGTCACCAACACAGTCCCAAACTTGGTTACAGGACCCTGGGTTGTCTGAAAACATGAAGACTCCTGGACTCTAATAACTCAAAACCCTTAAAGAGAATGATGCCAGGGAAAAACTGAATCGGATCCTAAAATCTTACATTGTAATTGAGCAGTCCTCATAGCCCACGGCTATGAAATTTCTAATTGTCTTTTTTTTTTTTCACTTTTTCCCATTAAAAGACCTTGAATGTAAGCCACTGGGGAATTCAGGTTTTGAGTATCAGCTGTCCATTCTCCTTTCAATGTTTTCCATGACATATATGATTTTTCCCCTTTCACTGCAACTTGTGTTCAATTTTTGGCTTTTCAGGCAGCTGGCAAATGGCCCCACTTCAGGGTAGACAACATTTTGTGTGATGTACAAGCCTGTGCCTCCATGGCTCCTGGGAGGGGATCACGGCCTCAGGCCTCACCCTGTGAAACCTGGGAGGATAAGAAGAAGTGAACATGGCCTCTCAAGGGTTGAGAGAGGGGAGTGAATGTGAAGTCTACTCAAACTCCCTGAGCACCTCATAGAGGCAGGTTACACACAATCTGAGTTGACTCCAGCATCACAGCTGCCCAGGTTTTTTCTATATGCGATACAGAGTGTTCAGCTCTCTTTCACAAACAGTTCTCTAGTGGCCTGTCCTACAATTCAACTCAGTTCTGAACAGTAAGTACCCAAAAGGGTGCTGACCCCAGAGGTTCAAGACTGAGTAACATAACACAGCTGCCACTTCTGATGCCAATTGCAAGTGGGGTGCCCAGGCTACTCATGTTACTGACTGGTTGACAACAATGTTGGGACTTTTCATTACCCACTTTAGGTATTGTAGTTCTCTAGGAAGACTCACAGGACCCAGAAACAGTTTCATTTAGTATTACTGATTTTTTATAAGAAAATTAACTCAGGAATAGCTACATGGGAGAGGCACACTGGGCTAGACACTGGGTGATAACAATGGAGCTTCCATATCTTTCCTGGACCCCCACCCTTTCAGAACCTCTCTGCTCCTTATGTTTAGTGTATTTTTTGAAGTGTCCTGGTGTTGATATGATTGATGAAATAATTGGCCATTGTTAATTATCTCTAGCTTCCCTCCTTTCCAGGATTTGGAAGTATTGTGGTGTATGGATAAAAGTAGCAGCGACAACAACAACAAGCCACATGCTAACCTGAGAACACCAGTGGAGGCCTGCATGGCGAACCATACAAATCCTGAGACTTAAAGTAACCACATGGGGGGGTCTGAAATTAAACTCAGTAACTAAAATCCAATCATGGTAGGTAGTCCTGTTTTATGTCTGGTTCTTTTCTAAAAAATGACAGTCTTTATTTTAACTGAACCTGTCTAGTGTGTTCTTGCATCTATGATAATATACCTTAAAATGTCAGGGTAATATCCTTTTTTTCCCCTGAAACAATAACTGCACCAGAACAGAGACCAAGAAAATAAAATAAAATAAAAGATGAAAAAACAAACTCATTGTTATGGTTTTTATATTGTTAACTGCCAACTATCCTGTATCCAGCAATGTAAAAATGGTTATGTGTCTACTCTTTAGTCCCTGAAATTTCACCTGTTTTTCTTTTTCCCAACTCTTTAATCTATCACCCATTCATGTTATATAAACCCTGATGCATTTTCCTTTGATTGTAATGTATGAGATAAGGTCCCAAACTGCCATCTCTGGAGCATTTTTTTTTTCAGTTTTATGAGATATTCTCTCCCAGCTTCAATTGACTCATAAAAATTCTCTATATGTTTAAAACTGTTTTACTTTGACATTTACTTGGCACAGTGTGGCAATAATCCAGGGAAGCCCACTCATGGCCATCTTGCTAGGTACCAGCAGGGGGCATATTGAGCTCACCAATGACCCAGACACCGGCCTGCAGTGTCCATGTTGGGTTTTGAGACCAATTCACACAGACTACCGAGTCCTGTGGAGTAAAAGGGATGGCACCACTACTCTCTCAAGGGGAGGGTGCCTCGGAGTGGCCTGGCCACTCTCTCAAAGGAGAGCACCCCATGCCCCTGCCTGAACAGGCTTTTCTTAGGTAGTTTTGGGTAGGAATACAGATACAGCTTATTAACCATTGTCTGGCAGTCAGGATCAAACAAATAGATAATGTTCAAAGAACTAAAAAGGGCTCACACTGATGGGGTCTATCACCTAAAAAACTACAAAACTTAAGGGGACAAACTCATTTCCTATCCAGGCCCTTATAATCTAATTAAGAGCATGGTCAGCAAAGCAGATTTAACAGGATTTTATATATCCTTCCTCAGTCTTGATTACCCTGGGAATCCAGCCATTCCCAGCACAGGGGTGCACTGCCCCTTGTCATTGTTACAGGCTTGAGTCAGGCAGAGGAGATAAGGCAGCCGAGAGATTTGAGACTTCTCGAAGGCAGAATGAGGACTCAGGCTTTGTCAAAGCTGAGGGGCGAGGGTCAATCATCCCCTCTTTCCACAGCGCCCCCAAGTCTCTCCCTGAGGGCCTTCCCACTTGATCTTGCCTGTCTTAGATGGTCCCTCCCATGAGGGATCTTACCTGTCATTGACTAACTGACCAAGCAATGGGGGCCAGGCAAGGAGCAGAAATAGAGCTCCTGGCAGGGAGATAACCTTGTCTCCTTAGTGGCTTCTGGTCCAGAGGTGTCCCACTCAGCCTTAGCCAGGGGGGGTTACAGCTCCTGAAACCAGGCAGGGCAGTTCCCAGCATCTCCCCCTTTTTTGTATTTTAAATCAGTTGTTGTTGTTAAGCCTGTGAAACCTACTATTTGCTGTTTTCAAATGAAAAACATGATGTATATCGAAAAAAGAACTTCTATATACATCATAAGGCACGTGCAAAGATTAAGACAAAGGGCAGCCCAAGGGCTGCCAAGACCCAGGTTATTGTCCACAGAAAAAATGTTACAAATGCAAGGGAATAACAACAGTAACAGGTCTGGTTACATTTCAGTCTTTGGGAGAATTAGCACAGACTTCAGGAAGCGCAAATCACAAAGCAGCCTAAGTATAATGCAGGCCTGATTTCCTATGGGAGGACTTCTTTATGGGTGCAGTTCTGTGCACGACTCACCCCCCACTGGTTTCCTATGTGGATGTTGAGCTACATTTCTGCGTCTGGCAAAGTGGTTCTCTACATATCCTCCCTTGCTCTTAGTTAGGACTGCTATACGTCCCACAAAGGTTGCTACTTGCTGGTCTCTTCTATGATCTTGGGAAAATAATTTGCAAATACATTGAAGTACACAAAACATTATTAGAATCAGTAAACAACTGGTGGCTCCGAAGATCCACATTCTCAGCTTAAGTCCATCAAACCAGGTTCTAGGGTTCAGCCAACTAAGATTTTCACTGAGGATCCAAAAACCCTCCTGCTTAGTTAAGCGTTGAATGTCCTGCAGCTGCTGATGTAGCTCTAGCTGCATTCATCAATTTGTCCCATTAAGTTGGTAGAAAAAGCCCCTCTTAGGCGATGTTGAATATCACTCCAAGCATGCTGGCTGGAGTTCCATTGGAGTGGTGTGATGCACAGTCTGGAGAACCTAGGGTCACAGGTCATCTGCTGACGAGTCACTAGCACATCCTGGCATTCACCAGTCCAGTCAAGTGCTGATTCGACTGCAGAAAGACGAGTCAGGATCTCTTGATCTATCTGGGGCTGTTGGATCATTTCTTAAGTAGTATTGGTTAAGAAAACATCAACAATATGAACAGTTTGAATTGAGTCAATGAGGGCAGTGGCTGCCATGGCAGCAGGAGCTGCAACAACTATAGCAGAGACAATGAGTGCAACTAGGGTGTCAGCAAACTGTCGGACTCATCATGAGGCCAGTGCATTGTTAAGCACTATTATACCATTAGGATTCTCCCATTCTCCAGTTATATTAACTGGCACCCACACTTGAGATTGTCTTCTAATTATATAAACTATAGTGAGGTTTAGCTAAGTAATGTTGAGGTGGGTAAAGCAGCTGGCATATATAGAACCTGCAGAGACAGGCAGAGAATAAATTTTTGCTGATTCATTATAAAAGACCTGGGCTGTCCCTGGGGTTGTTAAAAACAAGTAGGGGTGAAAGGTACAAACTGTGACCCAATCCTGTTCTGGAGGACCAGTCTGGTACCAACATCCCAGAGCTCTTCTAAAAATCACAACCAACTTTTATACACAGACATTTTCTAGTAACAAAAGGCAAGGCCATTTTCCAAGACTTATAATGCCATAGGCTAGTGTGGTTGGGAGAAACAATTCTAATAATAGGTGCCCCGGTGCTGGGCCCCTCCCACCACATATTAGTACATAGTTTTTGAGGCTGAGCCAGAACTGTTGTTGCGTCAAGCTTAGCTAATATTCTCTAGTCAGGTCCCCAATTCTCTACCATAAAAGGACTTTTAGGGAGAAAAGTGGCAGTGGCATTCAGTCCTCTGCATAAAGACCAAAAGACTGAATCTTTATGGCTAGTGTCTAAGGTACAAGGAGGAACTGGAGGGAGATTAGAAGTATGGTAAACCCCCTTGTGGTTATGTAGGCCAACTGTGGCAACCATGGAAAGCTGACAGTAACTGCCACATTGCTCTTTGCTTGCAGTGTAAAGTTGCTCCTTTAGAGGAAAGCATAAAGTGTTAAGAAGAACAGAGAAACAAGCTGGTGAATGTTCAGCAACATAAACAGTATTTTTTTGGTACTGGCATCCACACTCCTCCAGTCCACTGAGTATTGTTAGTGGAAAAGAGAGGCTCAGCATCCCACCAGGTATGTAACTTAAATACCGGTGGATCAATAATGTGGCCCCAATGGATATAAGAGGAATTATCTTTAGCAGCTAGGCTCTGCCCCTCTGGGCAAAGTATAATAGCAATTAAAAGCAGAGTTCTGGTTGAATTGGCTGACAGTATTGCTAGGTAAGCAATAAACCTGTTTTCTGGGGAGTCTTCTACCCTTGTTTCATCAAGAATTTTCTTGGCTTGAGCATTAAGAGTCTTGATGCCTCCACATGTAATGGGGGCACACCCACAGGGAACATTACAGGGCATCAGGGGATGATTGCCCACTGCGGGAGGCATCTGAGCCTGGGCCCCTGTCATCAGGGCAGGCCCCATCCTCCTCTGTTGGTGGGCCCAGACCTGTGTATGATGCCATGGTTGTCTGGTGTCCTTCTGGTTGTTCGGTATTGGCTGAGCCCTCTGGTCTGTCAGTTGACTGGTTCTTGGCTTCTGGTAGCAGAGCTTGGTGTCTATCCCGCTCATGATAAAGCTTTACTCTTTTGGTTGGTAGCCAGACAGGACCTGTAGGGATGGAAACACAGCATACCCTATTCCCCAAGTTAAGAAGTCTATAGGTCCCTGCTAAGTGCCATCTCCTAAAAGATCTCTATATAAAACCTGAGAGTAAGGTGGTTTTGATTCTTTTGTCAGAAAATGTTTTTCATTGGATTACAAAGTGATCCATCACAATTTATAAAATTATACATAAACATGGCTAACATAATCAAAATTTTTTTTGGGGGGAGGACTCACGACTGCCCCTTTTTTGTTTTTTAAAAAGATTTTTAAAAGTATGATGAGCCTGTTCTACAATTGCCTGACCAGTTGAATTGCAAGGTATTCCTGTTTTATGTTGGATATTCTAATGCTGAAGGAAGGCTTGAGTAGAATGGGCAAGATATCCTGGGCCATTATCAGTTTTTATTTGCTGAGGCCATCCTAAATGACTAAGGGCCTCAAGCCAATGGGCTTGTATACTTTTAGCAGATTCTCCTGTTAAAGCAGATGCATGTAGGGCACCAGAATAAGTATCAATAGAAATATGAATGTATTTGAATTTTCCAAAGGGAGAGCAATGAGTGACATGTGTTTGCCAAATCATTGGAGAACTTAGTCCTTGAGGGTTAAGTCCCATGGATGGAGGTGCCTTAGTAAGGGCTTGACAGTCAGGGCATTCCTTAGTAATTTGCTTAGCTTGAGAATGGGGAATATTAAATTGTCTTTGAAGTGCCTGGCTGTTCTGATGAAAAAAAACTGGTGAGAAGCTGCTGCTTGCTGGAAAGCATTGAGGATGCTAACTAAGGCATCTCCCTTATTGTTACCATCCAACAAGGGGCCAGGCAGGCCTGAGTGTGATCGAATACAAGTAATGAAGAGGGGGTGTTCTCACTTGTCAAGGAGAGCCTGTAAAGTCAGAAATAAATTAAGCAGATTTGAGTCAATTGAAGTCTTAATTAATGCCTGATCTAAATGTTGAATAGTATAGGCAGTATATCCAGAGTCATAAACTACATTTAAAGCTTCTTTGGGCCATTGCTGCAGGGCCATAATTGCAGAAAAAAGTTCAGCCCTCTGAGTAGAGGAATGTCCTGAGGATACAGAGCCTTTCCAGCTATTGCCTTCTTTCCAGAAAACAGCAGTCTGTCCGGTTTTTCCGGACCCATCAAGAAATATAGACTTTGCTCCTGTTATCGGTATTGGGATGATTTTTTCTGCTAGTCTTATCTGAAGGAATGGAATGTTTTGAAGCAGTCTGTCTGAGGGCAGATTAATCTGCAGTCCTCCCACAAAGTCAGCTATGGCACACTGAAATTCTAAAGACAGAGTTGTTAATTGCTGTAAATAAATCTGAGTTAAAGGAATGTGAATCAAGTCAGGATCATATCCAAATAACTGCTCTGTTCGCTCACGTCCTTTTATTATGAGATGGCACAATGCAGTTATATAGGTGGTAATGGTACGTCGAGGCTGATGATACAGAAAAAGCCACTCTATCATAGTTGAATGTGGCAGCACTTGTCCCTGTAAGGCTCATTGGAGTGCCTAAGGTTGAGAAGCAAAAAAGGCAGACAGGGAGCTGCAGATTAACTCTGGTTAATTGTCATTGCTGAATATGCTGATTTACTACAGTTAACTCTTGCAAGGCCTCAGAGGACAATTCCCTAGAGGAATTGAGATCTGGGTCTCCTTTAAGGGTATTAAATAAATGTGTGAATTGCTGAGTGGGTATTTCAAGGCTGGGTTGCACTCAATTAATTGCTCCTAAAAGTTGTTGGAGGTGATTAAGAGTTAAATCCTTGGGTGGACCAGTTTGAAGGACTTGAGGCTAAATTGTCCTATTAAAAAGGGCATAACCTAGATGTTTTCAAGGCTCTGAATGCTGGATTTTCTCTGGAGCAATTATTAGTCCAGCAGAGGCTACAGAGTTCTTAAGAAAGAAAGTAGTTTTTGCTAGCATATCTTGTGAGGGAGCTACAATTAAAGTCATCCATATAATGATAGATAATTGAATCAAGGAATTGATCCCTTACTGGCTGAATTGTTGTATGAACAAAATGCTGAAAAATAGTTGGACTATTAAGCATGCCCTGAGGTAAACTTTCCATTGAAATTGCTGTAAAGGCTGAGAATTATTAATGCCTGGGGGAGAAAATGCAAACTGCTCTAGATCCTTTTCTGCTAAAGCAATTGTGGAAAAAATAAAACAGTCTTTTAAATCAGTGATTAAAAGCAGCCAATCTTTAGGAATACAAGCTGGATTAGGACTCCCTGGCTGTAGGGGGCCCATAGGCTGGAGGGATTCATTGATTTTCCTTAGATGATGAATAAGCCTCCATTTTCCAGATTTCTTTGGTATAACAAAAATAGGTGTGTTCCATGGGCTGTTAGAGGGTTCAATATGATCGACTTCTAGTTGTTTGACTGAAAAATGGGTCTGTTTAAGTTGCTCTCCTTTAAGTGGCCACTGATCGATCAATACATATCAGTGTGTTGGAGAGCCAAGTAGGTGTTAGGAGAGTTATAAGAGCAGTGGCCACCAGGGAAAATGTGGCAGAGAGATTTGCATCCCCCACTGAACGAGGAGATCATGTCCCCAGATTTAAGGGGCATAGGCAAAACATATGGTCAAATTCTCCCAACCTGTCCCTTCAGCCCATAACATCTAAGAGTCCATACACTGAGTTGAGGTTGAGAAATTCCCCCAACATGTGTAACAACCATTCCACTGTCTGTTAGAGGCCATGCAGGAGTCCAAAACTCACTTAAGATAAGAGAAATATTGGCTCCCTTATCTGGGAGACCATGAAAAGTTTTATTCTTTATTTTCACTTAGAAAATTGACTTATTTAGCTTAATGGACTCTGTCCAGAAAACTGACTGATTGTCTTTAGTGCTGAAGCCTCCCTCTCCCCTCACTGCATTCTGAGTCATTGAGATTACATAGGGGAGGAGGAGCAGCTGGGGAATGCATGTTCGAGCAGGAATAATATGATAGCCTGACATGTTAAGCATGATGTTGATTTCTACTTTGTAATCTGAGTTAATGACTCCTGGCTGAACAAAGATGCCTTTGGTAGTAATGTTGGATCTCCCTAAAATTAGACCTACTGTTACCAGGGGTAGAAGTCCCCAAATACCAGTGAGAGCTACAATTATTTGATCCTGTTTCTTTAAGATGAGCTCATCGGTGGTGACCAAGTCTGGTCCTGCTCTTCCAATGGTGGCTGCACAAAGGTTGGAAGCTGTGCATTTCCTCTGATTCCGTGATATTGGTTGTTGTTCTAAAAGCTCCAACTGGGGTTGGGGGCACTGGAGTGGGTGACCTTCTGTAAGTTTCCCTGAATCGGTTGGTTATTTTTGTTAAGCTTGGAGCAACATTCCCTTGCCCAATGTCTTCCTTTGGCACAGCATGGAAAATCTTTGGGGGGAAGGTTGTAATTACCTTTTCCCCTTCTCAGTGTGGACAAAGAGTTCAGCCACAAGTGACCCAGCTTTCCAAAATTATAACATTTGGGATCTCCCCTAATTGCAACAGCTAAGAAAGAGGTCCTATGCTGCTATGTGCCAACATCTTGGCAAGCCCTGATAAAGTCACTCATGTCTTTGGTGGTAGCTCACAGGGATCAGATAATGGCCCTGCAGTCCTTGTTAGCATTTTCATAAGCTAGCTGCCACAAAAGAGCTTTAGGTGCTCTGTCATTATCTATTTGCCTATAAATAGTGTCTTGGAGGTGATCAATAAAGTCAATATATGCCTTTGTTGCCAGCCAAGGGCATTGTCTCATAGCCCCGACAGGGTATCTGTGTAAATTTTTTGGATTTTTTGGTGGTGACTGATTCTGTGGGGAGCAACACTCCCGGAATTGAGATAAGAAGTGGTGGCTATGAGCCAGGTTTTCTGCTGGAGCTGTAGGCAGAACTCTTGTGGCCTGTTCTTCTGCTGCATCATATATAACTTCCTCCTCTGAATTAAACTTCGTATCCTCCTCTGTAGCTAGTTCCTGTTCTTAGTCCATATAGACATGAGAGCAGTCCTGACTACTCCCCAAGTTAATAAGTTCTGAACTCCGACAGGAAATCTATCCTGCAAAGCTTTTAATTTGTTACCTGCTTTTTCCCAAACCTTAATATCTAAGATTCCCTTACCAGGAAAAACAGGGTAGTGTTCTCTGTAACAGCTGAATGAGATGCTGTTCATTTACCTCACATCCTGTTCCCCAGAGGAGCTGCTGTAACACACACAGGTAGACTTCCTGCCCTTTAGACAAATTAAAGCCTATTCTTGTTGTTAAAAGGTTCCTTTTTTATTTTGGATTTCTGCCCTTTCAGACTCCTCAGCCCATACTAAACCCTAGCTAATTAGCTATTGGGAAGTATAGTGTGGTGGGTCAAAAACTGTACTGTTGGTGGGAGACAGTGGAGGAGGGCTGTCCGTCATGCAGGGTACCCTAACCCTGGTTATGGGTTTTAGGTTTTCCCCATGTACTTAAAACTTCGAGGGGTATCGAAGTGCCAGGTGACCAACCTTTATATTGTGCTCCCTGACCCAGCCAAGAGTTAAATTACTGTGAATGGAATTCTGTATGAGGCCACTGCATGTCCTGGGGATTGACCCCAGACACCTCTGCAAGGCTCCTACTGACACAGGAACACCTGAGATGTCAAGCCGGAGGGAGGAATGCCTCTTACCTTCGGTGCTTCAGCAAAAAGCTGAGACACTCATAAATAACCTTGTAGCTATCACTGATTTCTAAAGGCAATCTTTGGAATCTGGCTGAAACCAAAATATTCCTTTACTATCTGCTTTTCTGTTTACAGTTGGGTGAAGGAAAAAAGTAGAATCAAAAGTGCTACAAAAAGCAGCTTTTAAAGAAACAGTACACAGAGGCACTTGTAAGAAAGAAAGTTAATTGAAAGAAAAAATCATTGCTGTCTCTCCCAAGCCTAAAACTTGATTGGGGGTTTTGTCACAGGAATGGGATTGTGAATGTTTTTTACAGTGTGCCTCTCGTTGCATGGGCTTTTGCTTGCGGCTGTCAGGAAACCTAGTGTTCTGTCTTGGCCCAGGTCTTACGTATCCTGTCTCGGGTGACTTGCAGCGGCAGGTGCCCTTGTGGCTCTAAACTACCCAATGCGTGTTCTCAAAGTGCGGCAATTGCCAGAGAGAAAGAAAGAGAGCAAGGCTTTTGCTTACTAAAGAGAGTGAGGTGGCAATAGAGGGTGACCTTGGAAAATATTCTTTTCTCTGAAATACAGCACTCCCTACGACCTTACTGAAAAGAACATGGTGTCCTCAACTCTAACCTGGGCTGATGGAAGCTTTCCAACCAAGTGGGTGTGTTGGCCACAGTTTCGGCTCATAGCCTCTGGGTCCCTGTTCCTGGGTGCCAGATGTGGCAGACTCCAGACAGCCAAGTCTGCCTGTTGTGACTGAAGACGAGAAGAAATGCACAGGCTACAGCAATCCTGTGGAGAAAAGGGGGACAGTAAGGCTACTCTCTCAAGAGGAGAGCACACCAACCCTTTCCTAGACAGGCTTTTATTGTTTTTCTCTGGTCTTACATCAAAGAAGGATTTATTATCTATTAAATAGAATATTATTGTGTACATGTAAGGTGCAATCAAGGAAATGAAAATTACATGCAGAAGGGAAAGGCAGAGAGCTGATTAGGTTCGTCCTCGGAAAATTCACACAGGCTTTGGAAATTACCTTCAAGATAGACAATACATGTCTACTGTTTCAGACCAGGGTGACAGAGTTTTAGCAAGAGCAAGCCATAACAGTCTGTATGCATTTTCTAGGCCTGAGTCCCACAGGAAAACTCGGTTTGAAGGTCTGGCTCCTACCCACCTCCTCACTTCTGCAGGTTTTCTATACAGAGCTGAGTCACATTTGCCAGACCAAAACAAACGGGTCCTGTACACTTAAGGTTACAACTTCCAAGTGAACAACTAGCAGAGATCAGAGTAATAATGAATAATTAAGAACAGGAGGACCATAGTAAATAAGACTCCATATAATGGTGAGATGGTTAAAAATGGATCAGTGCACAGTCTGCCCTCAAACTATTAAGTAAATGTTATCAAAATGTAAAACACAGAAATATGAGAAAGCATGATTTAGTCCGTGAAAGCTTATATGTTAGCAATGACCAAGACTGTTTTTCCAATAAAGGCCTGTGGAAGTGACTGCCTCCCATTTACCTGGTTTTCTCTTTTGAGAATACTCAGCTTTGACTTCTAGCCAAGGTGGAGGTCTTGCTGCATCACCAACGGTTTATCGTTCAGCAGGAAAAATGCTGCCACTAAGGCTTCCTAGGATTCCCTTCCTAGAACTTGAGACAATATTATCTAACTGAAAGATTGTTCACCAATGCATCCTTTAAATTGATTTATGAGTAAAATGGGGAAGTGTGAACAAAAAAGGGGCCACATACTAAACCTGAAAAGCTCAGGGGAGGCCTGCATGGTGGGACTTACAAATGCAAACAGCTTAAGTAACCACATAGGATGGTCTGAAATTAAAATTTTAACCAAACATGAATCATGGTGGGTAGTCATGCCTTAGGCCAAGATCTTTCCTGACTGAAGTCAATCTTTGCCTTAACTTAGGGTGTTTATTGTTTTGTTTTGTTTTGATGTTTTTTGCCTCTTCCATAACATACCTTTGAAATATCAGGGTAATTTTGTACAACACTCACTGCATGATAGCAAAGACCACATACCTTCTCATTACAATACTTATTGTGTTTATTGTTAACTGCTATCGTTTTTATAGAAACCAACATAACAATTGTGTTTGTTTTACTTTTTCCCCAGTCTCACAGATTTCTGTACTTTGCATCCTTCAACTCCTTAATGCATTGTCCATGGATTTCATGTAACCCCTTAGGCCCCTATCTTTCACTGTACTGTATAATATAAGTGGTGACACTATCATGTTTCAGAATATTTTCTCAGTCTATGTGGATTTACTTCCCACAATTATCATGTTTGGCCCTAGAAGACCCATAAAAATTCCTTTCAGGTTGAAACATTTCTTACATTGACAGCTGAAAATTCCAAGCTTCTGATAAGAACCTGGTCTTTCTGCTGACCTGCCCTCATTGTACAACTATCCAGAGGCAGGCCAGGAGTGGCGTCATCACGACAAAAGAAACTCATCACCCACATCACTTAGAAAATTCCAAGAGTTAGCTGCTTTTTCTAAAATCCAAGAAAGAAAACCAAACGTATTTTTATGACATCACATGAGGGAACTGACACTTACTGAGGTGGGGTCACTCACTCAGAGTCAACACGGCCTGCTGGTTAACTGATAGTTGTCATGTATTGTCTGTGGGTACTTGGCATATGTCCTTCATTTTTCTTAGCTTTCCTCTTATATCAGAGGGATTGAACAGTTAAACACTACCTTTCCCCTAGTCCTACTGATTGAGAATCTAGATGTGAACTAAAGGCAGCTTCTGAGGTGCACTGGTTCATAAGTCAGAGCTGGAAGGAAGATGGGGCCATTATTTCTGCTGCTGTGGTGACTGACTGGTGGGCAGTGGCAGACACAGCTTTATGTGGAGAAACAGGTGTTTCTTTTCCTGTGAATGGGGCTGTGACACTTCAACCTTGAGATCAGGGTGAACCCTCTACCTTCCATTTCTCTAGCTACTCAGTGGTTTTACAAGCACCAATTCTTGGTGTTAAATACTTTTCCGCACAGATATTCATGGCAGGTTTGCTTGTAATAGCTCCAAATTGGAAACAACACAAATGTCCACGAAGGGGTGAATCAATTAACAAAAGTAATGCATTCTGGGAATGAGATAGAACTTGAGAATAAAAGAAAAGAACTATGTCAAAATAATCATGTTGAGTTAAGAAATCATCCTAGGCCTAAAATTACATACATTATGATAAAAATTTTCAAAATTCCAGAGAATGCAAATGAATTTAAAATGAAAAAGCAAATAAGAGTTCACTTCACACTAAAAAAGGAGGTGGACAAGGGTGGGAAGTGGGGATGGCTGGGCTGGGCAGAGTGTGATTTGGGGAAAATGGAGACAACTGTACTTGAACAGCAATAAAAAATGTGGAAAAAAAGGAGATTACAAGAGGGCATGAGAAGACTTTAACTGTAAGGGACATGGTCTTTATCCTCATTGTGATAGCTTCTCTGGTGCATGCATCTGGAAAAACTCCATACATTGTATAATTTCTATATGTTAAACTTATTGTATTCAACTATAATTTGATAAACACATTAAAATTATATATACATATATTAAGTATTGCCTAAAGTATAAATTGAAAATAATGTACAAAACTAAAAACAAAAACAAAACCTTACACATTGATGTTTCTCTCCCTCTCTTCCTCCCTTCCTCTCTCTAAAAATGAAGAAATAAATCCCTTGAAAAAGGGAAGAGGGGAGGACAGAAGATGGCGGCTTACTTTAGGCAGCGTTTTTCTCGGCTTCTGTGAAGAGAAGGGAAACTCACGGATCAGTGGAGAAACAGAGCAAGTAGACTAGGTTACTGAATCACTTTTGAAAGCAGGACATCAAAAATTATTGTGATCACTGAAAAAACAGATAGTAAGGAGACTGCTTTAGGACAAAAGGGACCCAGGGATCAGCGCGGTGTCTAGGGGTGTGCAGTCCCCAGGCCTGGTGCTCCTGGGTCTTCCCCAGGGCTCCCGGGAGAGGGGAGTCGCTGCTCCCTTCCCCGAATATGGGGGGTGAGCAACTCCAGGGGAGAACATGTTGCTTGAAGGAACAGATTGGACAGTTGGACTGGGAAAAAATTGCCCAGGGACTATGAACACCCGCCCAGAGACCTGGGAGAAGTGAGGGCCTCCAGCCCTCACAACCAGGGGCGGCCTTGAAGAGCGCCTGCACCCCTAGCCTGGTGGAAGTGCAGATTGGTGGAGAGCACAGAGCTGGGAGGGGCTCGGCTCATGCCCCATAGGGAGGCATGAATCGTGCACTGTGATCCCGGGAGGGACGTGGAGCTTGGTGCATTCCTACAGTAGTGGCTCAGAAATTTCCAGCCAGCCCAACTGGGGGAGCCGGGAAAGGCGCCAACACCCCTCGCCTGGTCAGAGTGCAGTTCGGCGGGGAACATGGAGCCGGAAAGGGCTTGGCTCTCGCACCTTTGGGAAGCCTGTCTTGCGCGCGCTGTGAACCCAGAAGCGTTGTGGCGAGGTGCTTAGGGTGATCCTAGACCCCGACTCTCAAAAGTTTGGGGGAGGGGCATGCCCTTTTAAGATTCCCAGGGAGGGTGCAGTGAATCCCAAAACGTCGAGGGTGCCTCCTGAGATCATAGAGCTGGAACCCTGCAGGACCCCGGAGTCCGGAAGAACATGGAAGTGAGATCCCGAGAGCCAGTGTGCTCAGGAGCGCCCAGGGTACCTGACAGACTTGCTGAGATCTGGCGGGGATGAGAGAGAAGCATTTCAAAGGTCCCTCAGCCAGCTGAAGCCAGCAAGATCAGAAAAACTGGTCTGGCCAGTTAGAAACCAACAAGAGGTTTTTTTTTTTTTATTTTGTTTTGTTTGGTTTGGTTTGGTTTGGTTTTTGTGGCTGTTGGTTGGTTGATTTTATCTTGTGTTTTATGTGACATTTTATTTTTCAATTCTTATTATTTTTATACCTCACAATCCCTTATGTTTCTCTTCCATTCATCCTAATATTATTCTTTCCACTCCAAATTTATCTCTCCTGCACTACATCTTCTGCTTTTCTTTCCTTTTTTTTAAATCTTGAAAGTTACTGTAAATTTGTATTATCTTTTTCTCATTTTCTGACATTTTTTATTTTAATAATATTTTGGTATTCTTTTTCTTTCTGTATAATCTTCATTGCTTGGCTGGTTATACTGTCAATTGATAGGTTCCCCCTGGTATCTCAGTCACAAGGTATTGATAAGTTACTATCCTTCATCTGTGTTCCATTAATACACCTCTCAAGGTCCTATACTCTTTATTCTTGTTATCTAGATCTCATTGATTCTGCCACAAGACTGTCACTTTACTGTTACTGTTAATAAGACCTAGTTCATACAATTGTAAATACTACTCAATACCCCTACCTGATCTCAGCCCACTTTGCAATTTCCTGAACTAACTATTGTGGGGGTTGCCTCTATTCTTTTACACACTACTCCTATATACCAATCTTTAATTCAACCCTACCTTAGAATCTGACCTCCCACAGCCTCACAGCTTTCTAGATCCAACTAACAATCCTCTTGTCCCCAATAAGAGTCTTACCCTCTTTCCATCCCTTCTAAAATGTGAATAGTGGGGTGGAGGATCACGGTTAACACTATAAGGAGCCAAAAGATAACCCATCTCTTCTCTACTGGCTGCTAATGTAAATATCATAGTATACTGTCTTGCTGACTTAAACCATTTCGCCTTACTCCTCCAAATGATCACAAAAAAAGAGTAGGGGGAAGCTGTGAACACCAGGATACATGAAGGAGACTGCACCACTGAATCTCACAAGTATTCTACCACAGAAGTTCACACCATAATTACAGGGAATCAGAACAGATCAAATTAAAAAACAAGAAGAAAAAAGAAGAAACCCACGAACAATGAGAAAACAAAGAACCAACCCCTAATAGAAGGGAAATGAGGAAGCCTCAGGAAAAATGCTAAATGAAATAGAGGCAACTCAACTATTAGATAGTGACTTCAAAACAATGATTATCAGGAAGTTCAATGAACTCACAATGAGCTATCAGAAATTAGAGGGAAACTACATCAATCTCACTGCAAACTATATAAACATGAAAAAGGAAATAGAAACTATCAACAAGGGCCAAGAGGAACTGAAGAATACAGTTTCTGAACTGAAGAACACAGTAGAAGGAATGAAAAGCAGGATTGATGAAGCAGAAGATCGGATTAGCGAGCTGGAGGACAAAGTAGAAAACAACATCCAGAAAAAGCAAGTAAAGGAAAAGAGGCTCAGAAAGAATGAAGAGGGATTAAGAGAAATGAAAGACAATATGAAATGTAATAATATCCGTATAATAGGGATACCAGAAGGAGACGAAGAAGAGCAAGGGGTCGAAAACCTAGTTGAACAAGTAATGAAGGAGAACTGCCCTAATTTGATGAGAGAAAAAGTCACACAAATCCAGGAAACACAGAGTCTCAATCAAGAGGAACCCAAAGAGGCCCACCTCAAGACACATCATAATTAAAATGGCAAAATTTCAAGACAAAGGGAGAATCTTAAAGGCAGCAAGGGAGAAACAGGAAGTAACATACAAGGGAGCCTCAATAAGGCTAACAGCTGACTTCTCAATGGAAACACTTCAAGCCAGAAGAGAATGGCAAGAAATACTACAGGTAATGAGAACTAGAGGTGTGCAACCAAGGCTACTATATCCAGCAAGGCTCTCAATCAAGATAGAAGGCCAAATAAGAAGCTTCCCAGACAAAAGAAGTCTAAAAGAATACACCTCCACCAAACCAGCTCTGCAAGAGATTCTAAAGGGACTGCTTTAAGGAAGGGAGGAAAAAGAGAGAGAGAGAGAGAGAGAGGAACACACGTACATAAAAGACAATGAATAAGTACCTATCAATAATAACCTTAAACGTAAATGGATTAAATGCTCCAATCAAAAGACATAGAATAGTTGAATGGATAAGAAAAAAATGACCTACATATCTGCTGTCTACAAGAGACCCACCTCACGATAAAAGACCTAAACAGACTAAAAGTGAAGGGCTGGAAACAAATCTTCCAAGCAAATGGACAGGGAAAAAAAGACGGGGTAGCACTACTTATTTCAGACAAAATAGACTTCCAAAAAAGGTCTATAATGAGAGACCCAGAAGGTCACTTCATAATACTCAAGGGAAGAATCCATCAAGAAGGCATAAATATTGTAAATATATATGCACCCAACATAGGAGCACCCAAATACATAAGGAAAATCTTAGAGGACTTCAGGAAAGATATGGACAGCAACACAATTATAATGGGAGATTTTAACACCCCGCTATCAAAAATGGACAGATTTTCCAAAACAAAATATCAACAAAGATATTGTGGCATTGAACAATACCCTTGATGAAATGGGCTTTACTGATATATACAGAGCCCTCCATCCAAAAGAAGCTAAATATACATTCTTTTCAAATGTACACAGATCATTTTCAAAGGTAGACCACATGATAGGACACAAAACAAGCCTCAAGAATTTCAAGAAAATTGAAATCATACCAAGCATTTTCTCAGACCACAAGGGACTGAAGCTAGAAACCAACCCCAAGGAAAAAAACCCAAAACACTCAAAATCATGGAGATTAAATAGCATACTATTAAACAATGAATGGGTCAAGAATGATATTAGGGAAGTAATCAAAAGGTTTCTGGAAACAAATGAAAACAAACTCACAACAACCCAAAACTTATGGGACACAGCCAAGGCAGTCCTGAGAGGGAAGTTCATAGCGATACAGGCCCACCTAAAAAGGTTAGAAACATTCCAAACAAACAGCCTAACCCTACGTCTACAAGAACTCGAGGAACAACAACAAAGGCAGCCCAGAGCAAGCAGAAGGAAGGAAATAACCAAGATCAGAGCAGAATTAAATGACATGGAGACTAAAAGCACAATTCTAAGGATCAATGAATCCAAGAGCTGGTTCTTTGAAAAGATAAACAAAATCGACAAGCCTTTAAGCAGACTCATCAAGAAAAAAAGAGAGAAGACCCAAATAAAAACAATCAGAAATGAAAGAGGAGAGATTACAACAGATACCACAGAAATACAAAGGATTGTAAGAAATTACTACAAAGAGCTGTATGCCAAGAAATTTGCAAACCTAGGTGAAATGGACAACTTTCTAGAAAAATATAATCTTCCAAAACTCAATGAAAAAGAAGCAGAACGGCTGAACAGACCAATAACAGCAAAAGAAATTGAAGCCGTAATCAAAAAACTCCCAACACACAAAAGCCCTGGACCAGATGGTTTCACAGGAGATTTCTACAATGCATTTAAGGAAGAGCTAAGCCCTATCCTTCACAGACTATTCCAAAAAATCCAAAAAGATGGGAGTCTCCCAAACTCTTTTTATGAGGCCAACATCATCCTAATTCCAAAACCAGATAAAGACACAACAAAGAAAGAAAACTTCAGGCCAATATCACTGATGAACATTGACGCTAAAATCCTCAACAAAGTACTGGCAAACCGCATCCAACAATACATTTCCTGTAACACCATGACCAAGTGGGATTCATTCCAGGGATGCAAGGATGGTTCAATATTCGCAAGTCAGTAAATGTAATACATCACACAAACAAAAGCAAAGACAAAAACAACATGATCATATCAATTGATGCAGAAAAAGCATTTGATAAGGTACAGCACCCATTCATGATAAAAACACTTGGCAAAGTGGTAATAGAGGGAGCATTCCTCAACATAATAAAGGCCATATATGAGAGACCTACAGCCAACATCATACTCAATGGGCAAAAATTAGAATCTTTTCCACTAAGATCAGGAACAAGACAAGGCTGTCCACTTTCACCACTTCTATTCAATATAGTACTGGAAGTTTTAGCCACAGCAATCAGACAAGAAAAAGAAATAAAAGGCATCCAAATCAGAAAGGAGGAAACAAAATTGTCACTGTTTGCAGATGACATGATAGTATACATAGAAAATCCTATAGACTCTACCAAAAAACTGCTTGACCTAATCAATGAATTTGGCAAAACAGCGGGATACAAAGTCAATATCCAGAAATCAAAGGCATTTCTGTACACCAACAATGAAACAGCAGAAGCAGAGATCAAGGAAAAAACCCCATTTGAAATAGCAAAAAGAAAAATAAAATATCAAGGAATAAACCTAACCAAAGAGGTAAAAGACCTGTATTCAGAAAACTATATAACACTGAAGAAAGAAATCAAGGAAGACACAAACAAATGGAAACATATACCATGTTCATGGATTGGAAGAATTAATATCATCAAAATGTCCATACTACCCAGAGCAATTTACACATTCAATGCAATTCCTATTAAAGTACCAATGGCATATTTTGCAGACATAGAACAAACACTTCAAAAATTTATATGGAATTATAAACGACCCTGAGTAGCTGCTGCAATTTTGAGAAAGAGTAAAGTAGGAGGGATCACAATACCCGACACTAAACTATACTACAAGGCCACTGTAATCAATACAGCCTGGTACTGGCATAAAAACAGGCACATAGACCAATGGAACAGAACAGAGAGCTCAGAAATAAGCCCAAGTCTCTATGGTCAATTAATATTTGACAAAGGAGGCAGCAACATTAAATGGGATAAAAATAGCCTCTTCAACAAATGGTGTTGGGAGAACTGGACAGCCACGTGCAAAAAAAATGAAACTTGAGCACCAACTTACACCATACACAAAAATAAATTCAAGGTGAATAAAAGACTTAAATATAAAACGTGACACCATTAAAGTCCTAGAGGAGAACGTAGGTAGGAAAATCTCAGATATTTCACGAAGAAACTTTTTTACTGACGTGTCCCCTAGAGCAAGGGACATAAAGGAAAGAATAAACAAATGGGACCTCATCAAAATTAAAAGCTTCAGCACAGCTAAAGAAAACAGTATCAAAATTAAAAGAGAACCAACTGTATGGGAAAACATATTTGCCAATGATACCTCAGACAAGGGTTTAATCTCCAAAATACATAGAAAACTTACAAGACTGCAGTCTAAGAAGACAAGGAATCCAATTAAAAAGTGGGCAAAGGACTTGAACAGACAAGTCTCCAAGGAGGACATACAGAAAATCCAAAGACACATGAAACGATGTTCAATATAGCTAGCTATCAGAGAGATGCAAATTAAAACCACAATGAGATACCACTTCACACCAGTCAGAATGGCCATCATAAACAAAGCAATAAACAACAAGTGTTGGAGAGGTTGTGGAGAAAAGGGATCCCTAGTGCACTGCTGGTGGGACTGCAGACTGGTACAACCACTATGGAAAGCAGTATGGAACTTCCTCAGAAAACTAAAAATGGATCTGTCTTTTGACCCTGCAATTCCACTGCTGGGACTCCTTCCTAAGAATACTAAAACACCAATTCAAAAGAACCTATGCATCCCAATGTTCATAGCAGCACAATTTACAATAGCTAGGTGCTGGAAGCAACCAAGATGCCCATCAGTAAATGAATGGATCAAAAAACTATGGTACATTTACACAATGGAATTCTATGCAGCAGAAAGAAAGAAGGAGCCCCTACGCTTTTGCAACAGCGTGGATGGAGGTGGAAAACATAATTCTAAGTGAAAGACGCCAGGCAGTGAAAGACAAATACCATATGATCTCATCTTTAACAGGAACCTAAATAACAAAACAAAGAAGCAAGCAAAATATAACCAAAGACACTGAAATAGAGGTCAAGCTGACAGTGCCCACAGAAGAGTGTTGAGGGAATTTAAGGGGACAGTGGGAAGGGTTCACGGGAACAAACTTAAAGGGCACATGGGCAAAAACTAAGGGGAGGGTGGTAATAGGAGGATAGTGGGGAGGGTTGGGAGGTGGGCTGGATTGGGAGTAAAAAGGAGAAAACTGTATTTGAACAATGATTAAAATAAAATTAAAAAAATAAAAATAAAAATAAATAAATAAAATCTTAAAAAAAGAGGGAAAAAAAAGAAAAAGGGAAGAGGAATATCTCCATATGTCTCTAGGATAATTGGGTCAGTGTAAGAAGCAGGGAAGTATATAAAATATACATATCTGCTTATATTTGCAAAAAGAAACAATGGAAGAATAAACTAAGTATCAATAAAAATGGTAACCAACGGGGAAGGGAGAGACAGAATGAAGGACACAGGAATAAAATTTTTCTTGGGTTTAAAAACAAACTCCCCCCCCCCCCCCCCAAAAAAAACCCCCTTACCAGAATGTGACATTTTCTTGCCCATTTTTCTACTTGTCCACTAGGGGTGCAGCAGAAATATTCTGTGGGCTGGAGTGTTTCTGGGGGATGATGACCCCACCTAAACAGCACTTACAGCCCAGCAGGGTCCAGCCTAATCAATATCAATCATTACACGGCCTTCCTCCCTATCCACGCTACCCACAGTGGACTCTGCTTCTCCATCCAGCCGAGCATCAGCCCACCAAAGGTCAGTCCTCTACAGGCAGGTTTTTATATTTAACACCTTCTGTTCTTCAGAAGTAAGTGGCCACTAACTCTTCAGGTGTCAGCCAAGAGGTCACTTTGTCACAAGTGATTTCTGTGATCCCCAGACCAGCTGAGACTCAAGTACATGCTGTGTATGCACCAGAAGTATTCTTTCATTGCCCTTCATTGAATTATAATTCATTCTGTAAAACCATGATTTGTCTGAGAGCCTGTCTCCTTTACAGGGTAAACTCAATGAGCACAGGGCTCACACATGTCTTATTCTCTTTGGACTTTCTGGGGCCCAGCCAGAAGACTGACTCATGACAGATGCTCAGTAAACACTAGGGGTACATTTCATTCCCAGAGTTCCTGGTCTGTCAGACACCTGTCTGTTGTTTTTGAAGACATCTGTGTAGTTCAGGATGTCCTGGGGCACAAGGGAAACTTCCTCTGTTTGATGGGCCAGGAAAACCCAGAATCTGTGGTTGATTCCATCTCAGAGGGGTGAGGGCTCTATGAGAACCTCTCTTTCACTAACAGAAGTACTCACAGGGCCCTTGTTAAGTATTCATGTGGAGCTGTTCCAGCCACTGGGCCCTGTGAGAATACAGGGACACAAAAATGACTTATATGCAACACCACAATGTAGTGACAGAGGACACACAGGACATTTTGGGGACTGACCCTCCTGCAGACCAGCATCCTCCTCCAAAAGCTCAGGAGAAACTCCTAAGGCCCTTCCTTTGAGCACTTGAAAGCAAAGAGCTCTGTGTAAAACAGCACATCCCCCTGGTGGGACAGTTCTTCTGACACTGGACCTACAATACTCTAAACAATGCTACATTTTCACTGGGCTCACCCTACACTGATCAGTATTCCTCTGCAGAACCGGACAGTGGCTGCAAGTCTACTTCTTTCCTCTAGGAGGCGACATTGATACACACAAGAAATAGACACATGAACCTGACTTTGGCTAAGAAAATGGAGAAAGAGCCTGATTATCATCCCCTGCTTCATCAGGCATTTCTTGGGCCCTCCCTCATGACTGCTCCATCAAAACTTGCTTCTTCTAGAGACTGTTAACAAAAAAGTGTCATGTAATAAACCTGGCAAACTCAGTGGGGCACATGTCAAGCCTGACTGCTTCACAGGATATTCTAATCAGCAATTTCTAACTGGGCAGGTGATAGCAGGTTGTCACATCCTAGGCCTCTCTTTTCCTTAGCAAAGGTCATGCTCCACCTTAAGAGAGCCCTGATCCATTTTTGTGCATCTTGGATACCATAACTTGGACACATCAGAGTGCTTTTCTTTGCTGGACCATTCATGTCAAAAGAGTCTGGGAGAAGCAAGCGTGTGAGAGCACATAAACTTCTGTGTTATCTGCATAGCTTCTCTGTGTCCTCTAAATGCTAATTATTCTGTAGTCATCAATGTAAAAAAGATATGAATCTCCTTTTTGCCTTTTTTCCCAATTCTATAGATATCCCTGTTGTTATCTCTCACCTCTTAGTTGACTTTATGCAATGTTTTTCATTTTCTATTTTGATTGTAATGTATAGAATAAGGTCCAAAACTGCCCTTCTTCACAGGATTTGAGACCCTGGTCCCAGGCATATGAGGTGAGTTTGGTTCAGTTAAACTCATTAAGTTGTTGTACAGGCTTCAGATTTTTCTTTTCACTTTGATAGAGCCAAAGAGCTCCTCCTCTCTCTGAGGTTTCTGTGCTGCTCTCTACCCCCATGTCTGGCATCATCCATGGGCAAGGTGAGGTGAGCACAAAAAAGCCACCCAGGCAGAAATCAGAGGTTGTCCCAACAGTCAGGGAGTTTCTCATGGGAAACTTCCCAACAGACATGGGAAGGAATGGTCTACTTGAAACTGTCCATTCAAAACAAGAAAGTGCATGCAAAAGCACCTGAACTTTCACCACAGTCCTTTTTCCCTGGGACACACAGGACACCTCTCACTTTATACTCCAAAATTGCAGGTGCTATTGAGACTCTTGGTTTTGCGTTTTTGTCCCTGGAAGCAAATCCAGACTGGTGACAACCTGAGATAATAGAAGGGTTCCCTCTGCGATTTTCACCAACCTTGGACCTTTTCACCCCAAGTCATCTCTGTGCCCTTCCTGCTGGGAGGACATAAAACCTTCTTAGAGCATTTGAGAACATGGGGAGGACCGGGTGCCCAGCTGGGTTTCTGTGTCACAAACAGAAATGATGTCAATTTGTAGGGCACCTAGGGCTCTCTTTGTGGTTCCAAAGTCCCAAGGCCAAGTCACAGCAGAGGCCGATGCTGGCGTGCGTGGGTCATCCTCTCAGAAACACATGTGCCCTCATTAGCCTTGCTATTTATTGCAAGTGTACCCTACAGGTCAGTAGGATCAACCCCTCCTGAGGGCTTGTCACATTCAGAGTCTCTGACCCACTACACACCTGCCCTCTCAGAATCTGCAGCTTAACATGATTGTAAGAATTTCCCTGTGCACAGGAGAGCAGGAGAATTGACTCTGCCTTCATAGGAAGAGGTCTCATCTGAATGGACACCCACATTCGCTTCAGAGATGCCAAAGCTGCATTTTTAAGGTGTTACTTGGGCTTCAACATGTTTGCAATGTCTCACAGGTGATTCAATGCACAACAGGAATGATATCCTTGAGACAGGCTTTCCTAAGTTACCTCAAGAACTGCCACTCTGAAGGGAAAAGTCAAATGTGAGTAAGAGAGGCTGTGGGAAAGATACTGGGCACCTGACAGGAAGCCCTGGGAAATGCCTGAAACCTGGAAACTGTAGTCTTGTGCTTTCCCAAACACAGTGTGAGAGTGGGTGTTTGTGTGAGTGTTTACATGCATGTGTGCATGTATGTGATGATGAGAGACTTCAGGAGATCCTAGGGAACCAAACTGTAGGGGAGCAGTACTGGTGAGAAAGGAGAAGGGTGGCAAAAATGAGGTTGGGGTGTAGGGGGTTCCTGTGCACAGACCCTACCTCCAGCTCACGTGACAAGAATAGTAAACATGCCCTAGAATAAAGCTCAGTTTACAGAAAGGACACACAGCAGATTGCACCATTCTGGACAGAGATGTCTGGGAGCCTTACATAACCTCAGGCTTTTCTCAAAGACACAGCCACAAGGCAGCAGACACCATGGGGTCCCTATCAGTCTTTACCCACAGAGGACTTGTCCACTGGCAAGGGCTCCTGCTGGTTGGTAAGTAGGAAGTAATTCCTTGGGGTAGACTAAGGATCTGACACAGAGAATGGCTGGGGTCTGCTGGAGAGACCAGTGCTTTGAGAAAGGAGGGAAGGCTTCTGTTTGGACCTGAGAGTGAAGGAGAAAGGAGTATAGTAAGATGGAGAAGAGGGCTCAGAAAGACGAAGATCTTGTAATCTAGAAGTTATGACAGGCAGAAAACCCTCAATTGCTATTTATTTCTGGTTATTCACCATTGAGTATTGAACTATGAAAACTGGTAATAATAATCATTATTATTGTCAGGAAGGAACAGGAAAAATGTAACCAGTGGTTCTAGGCATTCTCTTTATCACAAATTTCAAAAATGGGCAAATACACCTTATGATTTACCCTGGGACTCTGGGAAAACTCATTCATTCAACCCCATGTATTTCCAGGCTGTTGCAGTCACTGGGGGTTCAAGATCAAACAAAGTCCTGCTGTCATCAAGCCCATGCTCTATGGAGGAGAGAGGGACAGGGCAAGATGTAGATGTGATGCCAGGTACCCACAAGTGCCATGGGGGGAAAAAAGCAGGGTCAGGTCAGGAAGTGAAGACAAAGATCTTTAGAGAAGTTGGTCAGCAAAGGTGTCTTTGAAGAATGCCCCTGAGTGTCAGAAGAGCTCTGAACACATTGAGGATGTGAACAAAACAAACACCTGGAGAAATGTATTGGAAACAGAGAATATAACAGTTTCAGAGGTACTGAAGTAAAGGAGGCCATGTTGTTGATCTTGACCATGGGAGACACACACTCACCTGTAGACTAAGGCTGAGAGGTAGAGGCCTGTTCTGTATACATGACCTCATCTTTCCATCCCAATACATAGATATACATATTGATTTTTTTTATTACTTTCTAGTGTCACTCTTAAATTTCTGGTGCCTGCTCATCACAGCCTAACTCACTATTGTGTTCACCTATATCATTGATGAGGAGGATGGGATTCTACCTCTCTGCAGTATACCTCCTGATATTCTAGTTTTTGTATGGTACAACAGACAAGGCACGGACAGAAATGGTATGATTGCATTTTTTGAAACATTCTTAAGAGATGATACAAAAGGTCCTGCATGCAGCAGACAAGAGAGAATAAACTCTGATGGAGCCTTGCTGATAGACAATGTCACCATGAATGACACAAGAATGTATCTTCCAGATTTCATAAAAGAAACAGGATTTGGGAACGTTAATGTATATAGTGAGTGATTACTGTCTGACGACTGGGTGTTGCGTGGGGTGACTCCTACTTCACACACAGGACTGATAACCTTGGGCTCTGCCTCCATCCCCCTCCCAATTTTGTTTAAGGGTTGGGTTTTGACACTTAATGCAGGATGCACAGAGTTTAAACAAACTTCCTAAGGTCTCAGTTCCCTTCCCAAACTCCAGCCCTGCAGTCACTGCAGACAGAAGGATCAGTCTGATGACAGTAACTCAGCAGAGGGAGACCCATCAGTTCAGCCCCCTGAGCCCTTGCCTATGAACTTGAGCTTGAGAATGACTTTGCTGTAGTAGGTCAGAGCATGGTCTGAGAGGCCTCCTGAGATTCTTACTGAGCTCAGCTCAGAAACCCCTCCCCAGAAACTTCTCCCAGGGATCATGACTCCAAGAACCCTGGTGAACCTGTGCCAGGTTGGGTTTTGTCTCCTGGGAAAGGTTAACAGTTTAATGGGTGCCCAACTCACAAGGCTCCTGAGTTGGTCCCAAGTAAGGGCTCTGGACCAAGAGCCACGGCTTGGCAGAAATGGAGTTTGGTTTATCACCTGAATCTGTGTGAACAGCAAGGTTAGTCAATGTCCATGCATATTAGCCGACTGTCTTGGGGGACTTAGAAAAGTTCAGAAAAAAGCTCAGCATTCCCAGAAAGAAACTAAGAATAAAAGATGCTCCTGGAAGGTCCTCATTCACCAGGGATCAGACCAGGGGATCCTCTCTTGGAGTCTATCAGTAAGAGGTTCCTCTTATTTGAGCAGCTCTTGTCTCCCAAGATTTAGATCACATACTGTATATATTTTACAGTTGCCACACTCACAAGCTGGCAGCCAAACATGGCAGCCATTGAGAATAAACTGGGACACAGTGTGATATGATCACTAAAGCAGTCATACAGAATATGAGCAGCTGATGAGTCACTCAAGGTCCTTCTGTAGCCATAGACATAATTTCTCTATGCTGGAGGCCATACAGTGAATCTTTGGATTCCTAAAAAATGAATTGATTCAGATCCTTTCTGTAAGGTATCCTCAGCTCGTAGGAATACATTTTGGTTTGCAGAGTAAAAAAAAAATGGAGAAATAATCTATTTTTACTTTAGAAACAAACTACCTGTAGTGACAATGAGAGTCACTGCATCAAATATCCAGGCTTCCCCCTCAGGTAGCCTGTGCACACCTTGCTGCACTGGACTTGAAATCAGTCACTTAATTGTTTTCTAATGTGTTGCTGTCACTCCCACCAAATATAAAGGAAAGAACTTTGCCTTCTCTCTCCTCACTTTACCCCCGAAACCAGCTCAGGGACCGATATGTAACAAACTGTTAGTTGCTTTTAATGAATTAGCTAGAAATAAATGATGATTTAGTGAATGAATGAATGAATAAGTGAATGAATGAGTGAATGATCCCAAAATCTCTTCAGAGCCTATAACCTGGATTCAGAGTCCTTGGAATCCTCAACACAGGGGACAGGCTTTCTGTGCCTCCAGGAACTAAGACCCACATCTCACATCCATTTCTTTTTTCTAATAAAATAGTCCTTTTTGCTATTGTTCTTAGGCTCTGGGTTGTTAAATAATAATTTTACCATACAGAAGAATTTTAAGTATTTTCCAAATTCCTATCTTATAGACACCTAACACAAACTGCCCACAAGTGCCAAGATGTCAGTAAGTCCATGTTCCCCACTTGTTATAAGCCACTTGTGTTGCATTTGCACAAGTCTTCACCTGCCTTCCAGGGAGAAAGAATGACTTTAATGGACAAGGGCAGAACACTTGATTCTGTTGCCATTATCAGCTTCTGCCTCTCCTTTTTCCTCTTTGTTAAGTAATTTCTTGAACTCTGCTCTATTATTTACTGGCTCACTGGCTTATTTCAGTAACTGTCATTGGAAAGGCCTGACCTACCTCTTGGGCCAGAGGCCTAAGTAGTCAACTTACCTCTGACTTGCTTCTGGTCTTTATGTGTTATTTCTGCTCAAATCCTACCCAGCCTCTAGGATGTCCTGGGAAATAGTGCCTCATAGAAATACACCTCAGCTGGGCAATGGATATCTGCACAGCTGGAAGGAAAGGCCTCTGGTCAGCCAGGCTGTCAAGTGATCAGTGAAGAACCAGAAGTTCAAGGGTGTCTGGTTCCCATTCTTATGTCTTTTCATAACCAAACACTGATACTTAACTGATAGCTGAGAGAGTCTGTACTCTCACCCAAACACATAGTTGGAGGCCATACATTCTCTGAGCACCCAGATTTCCATGAATTTGTCATGTGATACACAGACCAGTGTATCTGGCCAGTGTATCACAGACCAGTCATGTTATTTCAAGGACTCAAGTTCATTAAAAAGTGACAGGTGCCAACTTTTGTTGACAAAGCTTTTAGAGAAATCAAGGGTATGACACAGGGCACTGTTCTTTCCTCTTGCAGAGCCAAGTTAACCATACCCAACATCACAAGCAACAAATTCAAATTTGAGAGTTTTGATTTTCATTTTTTATAGTAGTGGTGTTGGGATCTGATTTTGTGATTACTGGCCATTTGTATATATTCTTTGAAGAAATGTCTATTTAAGTGTTTTGTCCATTTTTTAAAAGAATTTGTTTATTTATCTTTAGACAGAGGGGAAGGGTGGCAGAAAGAGGGGGAAACATCAATGTGTGGTTGCCTCTCACACGCTTCCTACTGGGGATCTGCCCTATAACCCAGGCATGTACCCTGATTGGGAATCAACCCAGTGACCCCTTGGTTCAAAGGCTGGTACTCAGTCCACTGAGCCACACCAGCCAGGGTTTGTAAATTTTTTAATCATATTAATTGGTTTGTTGCTGTTATTGAGTTGTTACATTTTTATATATTCTAGAAATTAATATTTTATTTTCCATATAATTTGCAAAATATTTTCTCCCATTTCATAGGCCACCCTTTAAACTGTTGTGTTTTTTGATGGACAGAAGTTTTTCATTTTGTCAAAATCCAAATTGTCTCTTTTTCACCTACATTCTAATGTCATATTCATAAAATCATTGCCAAATCCAATTTCATGAAGCTCTCCCCTGGGTGTTTTCCTCTGAGTGTTAGAGTTTTAGGTCTTCCTTTTAGACCTTTAACTTATTTTGAGTTATTTTTTGTATGTGGTGTAAGATTAATTTACATGTGAATATCTGGTGTTCTGAACACCTTTTGTTGAAGTCTGTCTTTCCTTCACTGAGTATTCTTGGCACTTGATGGTCATTTGACCACATACAGGAAAATTTATTTAGAGGCTCTCTATTCAGTTCTATTGGTCTATATGTCTGTATTTATACCAATACCATTCTATTTTTAATGTGTTTCATAATGTGTTTACAAATCAGGAAATGCAAGCCTCTAAATTTGATTTTTAAAAGATATTTTGGGATCCTCAGTGTCTCTTGGCATAGCATATTCATTGAGAATAACATTTTTTATTTCCTTAGAAAATGGCATTGGGATTACAGTGTGTATATTGAATCTGCAGACAGTTTTTAGTAGTATGGACTGTTTGAAAATACTAAACATGTAAACTATGGTTTTGTTACTAAAGAGTATAGATTTTCAAAGAAGCAGTTGTGTTTTCTTTCTCCTGGGATATATTCAGGCTCAGCACTTTGATACTACTTCACACCCCACTTAAAACTTCCTGAGGATAAGAGAGGGTTTTGGAGGCTTTAGATGCAGGAACTATGAGAGGAGATTTAGGAAGCTGGACTCTTTTCCAGCATTTGTTTTGTCTGCTTTAATTGTGTGATCACACCATGGCTGACTCTATTCTGTAGTCCATCCTCTCTTTTTCTTCCAAATTCTAGCTCAAATAAAACCATTTTATTTCATAAGAAATAAGAACCTCCTCCAATAGAAAGCATCTGCCTTTAAAATGTTTGTGACTAGTTCATTGACATATCACTAATTTGTCATAACTATTTGAGAGTCATCCATGAGAAATGTAGTCAAATTATCTACTAGAAATTCTAAACTTTTGTCTTTTATCAATGAAATAACTGAGTCTTTGGAAGATATTGGGAGTGAGTCTGTTAGCTGCAGTTCCAGGAATGACACCAGACCTGAAGGCTTGGCTAGTTACAAAGTAGAGGTCTGACATGAGAAAACTGTACACCCTTAGAAAATGCTCACAGCTGAGGAGTCCATGCAACAATGCACAGCTTTGTTTTATTCCAATGTCAACACCCTGCCACCAGCGTGTCTGGGGATATGTTTGACAACACAAAGGTTTAAAAGAAAGATTAACTATGGAATACTTACTCACGGTAAGGGGAATGGGGAGCTGCAACTGTGAGGAAAACATTTATCTTGTTCAAGAACACAGGGCTACAACAAGGTAGATTTAGAAAGCTTTTTAAAATATGAAGAAAATATATTTACATTTAAAAATTTTTAAATATGGTGGTAGAGACAATCATTGGCCCCTGAAAATATCCTGACTTATGTCCCTGGATTCTGGGAATGTTAGGTTCTGCAGAAGATGCATTGCATGTGTGGTGATGTCACAGATGGTGAAAGGGAAAGTCTACTTTGGATCTTCTGGGTGGTCTCTCCATGTAATTGCTTGATTTTTTATGACTTAGAGGAACAATTAGAAGATCAAATGACAGAAGAATAAAGGAAATGTGACTATGGGGGCAAGGGCTGGAAATGTGCATGTGATGGGGGAACATAGGGAAAGAATGAAAAGAGTCTCCAGAAGCTGGAAAGGCAAAAACAGATTTTTTCAGAGAGTCTGAGGAAGAGTCAGGGCCCTTCAGATGCTCAACAATGTTTTCTCACAGTGATGCCCATTCCAGGCTTCTGGTCTCCAGGATGGTTAGGGATGGGTAGATAGGTCCAATGTCTTACCCACTCAGAAGCACTTTGGAGACACACAGGTAACCACCTGCTCACTCTTTCATCCCTTGTCTGAAATTTCCCCCACAGACCTCACAGGATGATACATGAGATCAAAGGGAATCTTTAAGGTCTTTTCACTAACATTGGCAGGAACGCTGAGCACATTTCATGTGTGCAAAATGACAAACCCTAACCACCAATATTGTTCTTATTCTACATGCATTTTCACCTCACATGTGAGGGAGCAGATGCACAAACCATTCAAAGATATTCTGTAACAGAACCTTGACTGTGTGTGGAACATAATGACTCCTTAAAATTGAAACGAGGTGTGATCCCAGTTCTTGGTCATGTGCATCCATTGCCTTCACTGCCTTGTGACCAATCAGACACATCTAGGGAACACCCATACTACAGAACACATTGTTGACTTTTATTGGCATTTTCATAAACTCCACTAGCCTGTCTCAAAGAAAGTCCACAAACTGGATACACAGTATTGGAAAATAAATGCTATTTTCTGGGGTATTTTGGGCTTTGTTAGCTCTGGTTGGATTTTGACCATAGATCAAAATCCTAAACAGGTCTTCATGCCAGATGGCCTTTAGAAATCAAAGGGCCATCTGGGGATATAACAAGGGGTCATGTTGGGTAAAAATAGAAGAAATATTGTAATGATTATAAAATTAGTGCAAAGAAGCACAGTGTGTTTTGTTATCTTGGTTTAGGTAGAAGAGAAAGAAGAAGGAATAGGGAGCAGTGCAGGTTTTCAGGAAGAGGCTGAGGATGCCATATTGTGGATAAGATCAGGTTGGGGGCCCACCCTCCAAGGAGAGAAACATTGGTGTGCAACGGGAAACATTGGTGTGTCACTAAGTTAGAAAATGTGGGTGGAGAATAAGAGGTGGCAATTCACTCAAATGTGGGTATGTTTTTAAGAGGCAAAGTGGATTTTTTAAAAGAAAGAATAAAAATTAACATTATCAAAAAGTCCTTACTACCCAAAGCAATTTACAGATTCAACGCAATCCCTATTAAAGTACCAATGACATATTTCACAGATATAGAACAAACATTTCAGAAATTTGTATGGAACCATAAATGACCCTGAATAGCTGAAGCAATTTTGAGAAAGAAGAACAAAGTAGTAGAAGGAATCACAATACCTGATATCAAACTGTACTACAAGGCCACTATAATCAAAACAGCCTGGTACTGGCATAAGAACAGATACATAGACCAATGGAACACAACAGAGAGCTTAGAAATAAACCCAAGCCTCTATAGTGAATTAATATTCAACAAAGGGGGAAGAAGCCTGAAATGATGTAAAAATAGCCTCTTCAAAAAACGGTGTTGGGAGAGCTGGACAGCTTCATGCAAAAATATGAAACTCAATCACCAATTTACACTATACACACACAAAAAAATCAAGGTGGATAAAAGACTTAAATATAAGCCATGATGCCATGAAAGTCCTAGATGAAAACAGAGGTAGGGAAATCTTAAACATTTCATGTAGCAATATTTTTACTGATATGTCCCCTAGAGCAAGAAACATAAAGGAAAGAATAAACAAATGGGATCTCATCAAATTAAAGAGCATCCTCATAGCTAAAGACACAGCATTGAAATGAAAAGAGAACCAACTATGTGAAAAAACATATTTGCCAATGATACCTCAGACAAGAGTTTGAGCTCCAAAATTTATAAAGAACTCACATGACTTCGCCCCAGGAAGACCAAAATAAATAAATAAATAAAAATTTAAAAAAATTGTGTACAAGACTTGAGCAGACATTTCTCCAAGTAGGACATACAGAGGACCCAGAGACACATAAAAAGATGCTCAGTATCTCTAGCCATCAGAGAGAGAAAAAATAAAACCACAATGAGATGCCTCTTCAAACCAGTGAGAATGGCTATCATAACCAAATCAACAAACAAGTGTTGGAGAGGGTGTGGAGAAAAGGGAACCCTAGTGAACTGCTGAATGCAGACTGGTGCAGCCAGTGTGGAAAACAGTATGGAATTTCCTCAGAAATCTCAAAAGGAACTGCTTTTTGACCCAGCAATTCCACTGCTAGGATTGCATCTTAAGAACGCTGAAAACACCAATCCAAGAGAATCTATGCACCCCGATGTTCATAGTAACACAATTTATAGTAGCCAAGTGCTTGAAGCAACCAAAGCACCCATCAGTAAATGAATGGATCAAAAAACTATGGTACATTTACACAATGGGATACTATGCAGCAGACAGAAAGGAGCTCCTCTCCTTTACAATGACATGGATGGTACTAGAGAGGATTATGCTAAGTGAAATAAGCCAGGTAGAGAAAGACAAATGCCATATGATCTCACCTTTAAGTGGAACCTAATCAACAAAACAAACAAGCAAGCCAAATATAACCAGAGACATTGAAATTAAGAACAATCTAACAGTAACCAGAGTAGAGGTGGAGGGAATTAAGGTGGGGAGGGTTGAAGGGTTTTCAAGAACAACTATAAAGGACTCATGGACAAAGCAAGCGGGGTGGAAGCAGGAGAGGTTGGTGGTTTGCCTGGGGTGGGGGGCTATGGAAGAGGGTAAATGCAGACAGCTGTACTTGAACAACAATTAAAGGATTTTTTAAAACGAGTGAGATCCTTGAAGACTCAGATAAGTGTCTTTGATATTGAAACCAAACGGGATCTAGGGAATCATTTGGAAATTAGTGCTCTTGAATGCGAAGGTGGGGGAAAAAAAAGAAAGTTTTGAAAAAAGTCAGAGCCCCAGGTGGTAGAAGGGGAGGGAGTGTAAGAATGTTGAAGAAGAGAGAATGGATCCCTAAACAGAGGTAACCAGAGAAACATACTCTTACTTATTCCCAAAGGCACAGTAGCCAAACTGTAGAGCTTGGTGGCCCTAGGGAAATGAGAGATGGGATCCTGGGAAGGGGACAGAGGGAGACTGAGGATGAGAAAAAGACTAGTAGCCATGGAGGGACAAAATTTATAAAGATCCAGGAAGGATCGGAAAGGCCGAGGGATGATGCAGTCTGCCTGATGTCTGGAGAGGAAGTGGGAAATGATAGTAAAGAGGGAAGAAGTTAGGGGCACAGGGGCAGATCAAAGAGGTGGAAAGAGTAAGAAAAGCAGGCACTTTCCCCTGGTGTGAAGAAAGTGCTCAGGCTAGAGTCCAGGGATGTCCGTTTTCAGAGTGTAAAGATCTCAGTGTCTGAATTAGACCAGGGCAAGATTGATGGTACTCTTCTCCCTAAGTGGAGTCTGGGTCAGGCAGATTGAGCTCCACTGAGAAGCTCCATAGAAATGTAAAAAGTGGCTTCCTCAGTACCCCAAGCCTTCTTATCCTGAGTCCACAATTGACAGTCAGGGCCAACAAAATTCCATTGAGTGGGGGCTAAGGAGCAGCCTAGCAGTGGTTCTTGGGGTCCCTGTTGGAAGGGGTTAGAGTCAGGTGTCTTTGGAGCTTGCTGAATCATAGACTTTATGAAGATTACATCAAGTATGTACATGATTGGATGTCCTTCAGTCTATAAATATAGAAGTTTTTTGATTTATTTGTTGTTTCATTTTGAATTTTTTAAGAGAACATTTGGTAGTTCTCTGTATACATCTTCCACATACTTGGTTATTTATTTTCTAAATATTTTATTCCTTCTGAGGCTACTTGAAATGAAAGTGCTTACTGAATTCCATTTTAGGTTTGTTCATTGTTGTTACGAAGAAATGGTAGGGAGGCTGACTGTTGATTTTGTCTTTGTAACTTGACTGTATCTATCAATTCTAACAGTTGTTTTGTGTGTGGAGGGCAGAGTCTCTAGAGTTTTTATGCATGTAAGATTACATCAACTGTTGACGAGATAAATTTTCTTCTATTGTTTTCCAATTTGAATACCACTTATGTCATCATCTTGCCTAATTGTTCCACCCAGGACTCCCAGTACTATGTTGAATAAGTGGGGAAAATTACTTTCTTTCATCTTGTTCACAATTTTGTTAACCTTTTGGTGTCTCTCCATGGAGTATTGTGTTAACTATGGGTTCTCATTTGTGGCCTTTACTGTCTCGCATAGTTTTCTTCTATTCCTGCAGCCCCTGTCTTTTGTTAAGCCATAAAAACTTCTCTCTAGAGGGTTATTTCAGTATGTTATTCAATTTGCAGGCCAGAAAGTAATGTCTTATTCAAGGTAAACATAATTTTAGAGAAACCATCTTCAATACAATATCATGAAGACTAGGCTGGGTTATCTTTATTGAACAATGCAGTATAATGAGATATAAATGTCCCCCCACTAACTGTAAAGTTTACTTGGCCCCAGAGTTTGACAGAGGATATGAACCTGCTTTCCCCAACATACACAAACATGTATATAAGGAGTGGGGTCTGATTTTCTTAAAGTCAAATATGTTCTAAGAAAAAAGTAATGAAATATCATGTTAAAGGAAAATTTCACCTGATGATGAGGTTGTAGAATACCTGGGCTGGGAAGGGTTCTCTGTGCTGATAGTACTGAGATGTCCATGAGAACATCTCAAGGCTCACACTCAGGTAATCTGGGGTCAGAGAAGATGTCCAGGGCTCTCTTTACACATTGTCACCTCAACAAAGGCAAATATTTTTCTTTTCTTCTTTTTTATCTATGTAAGTGTTTTTAGTTTTTTAATATATTTTATTGATTATGCTATTACAATTGTCCCATTACCCCCTTCATTCCACCCTGCACACCATCTCCCACCCACATCCCCCCTCCTTAGCTCATGTCCATGTGCCATAATTTCTGTAGCTTCTGTATTTCTAATACTGTTCTTGCCCTCCCCCTGTCTATTTTCTATCTACCATCTATGCTACTTATTCTCTGTACCTTTTCCCCCTCTCTCCTCCTCCCACTCCCCTCTTGCTAACCCTCCATGTGATCTCCATTTCTGTGGAGAAATGTTCCTGTTCTAGTTGTTTGCTTAGTTTCTTTTTGTTTTTGTTTTAGGTGTGGTTGTTAATAATTGTGAATTTGCTGTCATTTTACTATACATGTTTTTTATCTTCTTTTTCTTAGATAAGTCCCTTCAACACTTCTTAAAATAAGGGCTTGGTGATGATGAACTCCTTTAACTTGACCTTATTTGAGAAGTACTCTCCTGCCCTTCCATTCTAAATGAAAGCTTTGCTGGAGAGAGCAATCTGGGATGTAGATCCTTCCCTTTCATGACTTGAAATACTTCTTTCCAGCTTCTTCTTGCCTCTAAGGTCTCTTTTGAGAAATTAGCTGACAGTGTGATGGGAACTCATTTGTAGGTTACTGTCTCCTTATCTCTTGCTGCTTCTAGGATTCTCTCCTTCATTTTTACCTTGGCTAATATAATTATGATGTGCCGTGGTGTGTTCCTTCTTGGGTCCAACTTCTTTGGGACTCTCTGAGCTCCTTGGACTTCTTGGAAATTCTATTTCTTTTGCCAAAATGGGGAAGTTCTCCTTTAATATTTCTTCAAATAAGTTTTTCACTTGTTGCTCTTCCACTTCTCCTTCCAGTACCCCTATAATTCAGTTGTTGAGTCCTTTAAAGATGTCCTGGAGGTTCCTAAGCCTCTCCTCACTTTTTTGAATTCTTATTTCTTCATTCTTTTCTGATTGTATGTTTTTCTCTTCCTTCTGGTCCACTCCTTTGATGTGAGACCCACCTTTTATTCCATCTATTGGTTCCCTGTGCATTTTTCTTCATTTCACTTATTGTAGCCTTCATTTTCTCATCTAATTTGTTTCCAAAATCAACCAATTCTGTGAGCATCCTGATCACCAGGGCTTTGAGCTGTGCATGTTTAGGTCAGCTATCTCTCGGTCGCTTAAATGTACTGTTATGAGGTTTTTAATTCTGTTTGAGCCACCTTTTTTTTCCTTTGGGCTGGTCACACCTGTTACATATGAGGGGCAGAGCCTTAGGTGTTCACCATGGTGGGGCACCCCAGTTGCTGGGTTGTGATGTTATATGTGGGGGCAGGGTCCGAGAGGGAAAAATGGCACTTGCTCCACTCTCTGTCAGACTTCAGTCCCTTCCACCACTTCCCCCAAGCAAACTGGGCCCCTCTGGTGCTAATTCCCATGTGGGTGGGCTTGTGCACCCCATGGGACTTTCCAAGGATTTCTCCTGTGAGGCTGGGATTCTCTCCCTGTGCCTCAACCCCCAAAGGTGTTTTCAATCAGTGTCCTGAGGCCCCATTTCCCAGTGCTGTGATCCTGGGTTGTGCACAGTGCCTTGCTTCACAGTTGACTCACTGGGTTTGCCAGTTGCCACCCCTTTGCCTGGGTCTGCCAGCTGCTACTAGCATGCTCAGGGTCTGACCTCTGCTGTTTTTCCCTCTCCAGATGCCTTACGCACCTGGTCCCAACACTCTCTGCTCTCTGCACCATGACCCGAGTCCTGCTGCTTGACTTCACTCCTCCTAGTGGTCTAGATGAACGGGTCTATTTTAACTTCTTGGTTGTCCAACTTCCGTAAAGTTCAGTTTTCTGTCAGTTCTGGTTGTTATTCTGTTTCTAAATTTTTGTTGTCCCTATCTTGGTTGTGCCAGGAGGCACATTGTATCTACCTATGCCTCCATCTTGGCCAGAAGTACAGCAATTATTTTTCTGCAGATGTGAAGATCATCCTCAGGTGACCTTTGCAAAATTAACTGTGGACTGTGAGTGGCTAAGATGTCTTAAAGTGCATAGTGGTCCAAGGTCTGAAGCCCAGTCTCCATCAACCACATCCTTTGTTTCTCCAAAGAACCTGTGAGCTGGCCAACTTTCTAGCCGCAACACCGCAGTCACAGAGCATGAGGACAGTGTGCTGCTGGCTGCTACACAAATGTGATTTCCACTCTGATTTTATTTTTATTTCTCCCTTTGGTTTAATTTCTTCTAATATGACAGCTTAACATTTCAAAGTTTTGCATTCTACATTCTTACAAGCTTTAGTTAATAGCATCAGGAACACCGAAAAAAACATTACAACACCTCAAAACACAACTGAATACTAAATAAAACCACATGCAATATACAATAGACAAAAATATAAAATGTAACAATGCTGTGAGAAAATCAGAATAAATATGAGTAAATATTGTTTTTTTAATATTTTATTATATATCTTTTTAGAGAGAAGAGAAGGAGAAAGAGAGGAAGAGAAACATAAATGTGTGGTTGCCTGTCACGTGCTCCCCACTGGGGACCTGGCCTGCAACCCAGGCATGCACCCTGACTGGGAATCAAAGCAGTGACTGTTTGGTTCATGGGCCAGCACTCAGTCCACTGAGCCACACCAGCCAGGGCTGCTCTGTGGCTTCAAAATATCAAGAGCCTGAAGGTCTTTAAGAGGATGAAGCTGTTTTATGGCTACAGAACCTTCACCATAGACCTTGACAGGAGAAAGGATGTGGGAATTATTAAACTATGAATAAACCTTTTGCACTTTTTAAATAGCTATACTGTGAAAGTGGAAAATTGTTAGAAAACTTGCATTGAGTCACAAATGCTCAATAATAAAAGCTGACATTGTCATTGTTGTTGGCTTAAGGTTACATTTTACAGCAGCTCTCATCTTTGATTGGTCTCAGATGCACCATGTCTACAGTGAAGGAGACACCAAGTCCCTCAGAGTATGGGCAGTTGTCATGTGATGACCAGTGGGAGCATGTGGTGAACTTGCAGAAATTCAAGTTCTGTCCCTTTCCAGGCATCGTGTGGAGAGTACCTAGACACTGTGTGGACAACAAGAGTAAGTTAAAAGATGCCCATGTGGGTAGTAACTCTGATCTCTTTCTCTCTGTTTGACCTCTTTCCATAAATTTTAATGTCTTCTTTAGTATCTTTATTTTCATGGCAGTAGGCTTATTTGTACAAGTTTAGCATGATGCTGTCCCTTTTATTAATAGAATATGATTGGAATCATTGGCAATAACAAGCTTTGAATAAAATGCCCTGATTCAGTCTGATGTCCACACAATAGAAATAACCTCACTATTTATGAAGCTAAGTTTGACCTGATTGTTGTTCTTATATTTCTAGGCAAGAGGGCACCACCCAAAAGTAGCAAGAATGCAGGTATAATGGGAGGGTGAAGCTTCCCAAATTCAAGAGGTTGTTAAACTCCCATCTTATGTTTTATATAAAAACCTGCATCAGAACAAACTATGTGGTGGATATTCATTTCTCTTCACTTTAGTATCAAATTAGGACAAAGCAAATTACAGCAGCCCTGTTGTAGGGTTAAGAATGCTCTTGTTTGTTTGATAGGTCACTTGATCACATACAAAAAGAAAAAGGTGACTGCAGACATATATAAAAGTACAGCCTCCTGGGAGATGAATCTGCCTCTGTTCAAGGACTCAGCTATTTTACACCTGTGCTTCTATTGCTCAGAACTGACAGGTCTATAAATTTCAGGAATTGAAGAAGATGTAAACTGGGTTTGTCTGAAAGAGATTTAGTTTTTGGTCCCTCCACTATGAAGAAAGCATTTTTGCAATGACCTAGAGGTTTTAGTGTTCCCTCAGAGTCAGGAAACTTTAGGTGGGTTCTTTCTGACTCTGGGCCACTGACATCTATTAGTCAGACAATTCCAGTAAAAATGTAATTGCCACCCTGGCTGGTATAGCTCAGTGGATTGAAGACCGGCCTACAAGCCAAAGGGTTACCACTTGGATTCCCAATCAGGGCACAGGCTAGGGTTGTGGGCCATGTTCCGAGTTGGGGGTGCATGAGAGCAACCACACATTGATGTTTCTCTCTCTCTCTTTCTCCTCCATTAACCTCTGTCTAAAAATAAATAAAAAATACTTTTGAGCCCTGACTGGCATAGCTCAGTGGATTGAGCACAGGCTGAGAACCATAGTGTCAGAGGTTTGATTCCCAGTCAGGGTACATGCCAGGGTTGCTGGCTATGACCCCCAGCCAGCGCACATTGATGTTTCTCTCTCTCTTCTCCCTCCCTTCCTCTCTAAAAATAAATAAAAAATAAAATCTTTTTTAAAAAAGAAAATACTTTTGAAAATAGAATCGCCAATTCTTTATTTGGCCTTTTGAGACACACACAAGTGTTTTGGAAAGCTTCTCACCAGTGTTAAGAACCAAAGAATATTGATCTGAAATACCTGGACCCTTTACTTTGAATGTTAATTTCCTGGTGCTCCTGTGGCCCAGTCTCTGAGGAAGAGTAGAAGCCTACCTTGGTTGGGGAACTTCACAGCCAAAATTTCAAGGGATCTCCTGCTAGAATTTTATGAAAAGATTTGCTTTGCTTTTGTGTCAGTTTCTAATTCAAAGGAATTAGCCCATGTTGCCTTCTGTTCTAAAATCTCTCCAGACTTTGAATGAGGGGTGTTGAGTTCTGTGTCACTGCCCTATTACATGGTCTTTAATAGAGTCTTACTTTTATTTTTAATCTTGTTTCATTCATGTTTTACTTAACATAACCTTCCTGTAACTAGTTAATCATGGCATCTTATTCAAAGTGTCAATCCTTAATTTTTATTTTTTAATTTTTATTTTGTTTTTATATTTTTTTATTGTTGTTCAGGTAGAGTTATCTCTATTTTCACCCAATCATGCCCACTCACCCCACCCATCCCCACCTCACACCCTCAAGCCTAACCCCTTTTGGCCTTGTCCATGTGTCCTTTATCATGTTCCTTGATGGAACTTCCTTAACCCTTAGTTTTTAATCTTCTAATTTTTCTTCATCTTGTTAATTAAAAAATATTTGAAATTGTCTTGTCGTTGTTTTGGCTTGATGTTCACAGCAGGAGATGACTTGACTTCCCAGATCCCTATGGGGATCCAGGTTGCCTCAAAGCAACCTTGGCTTAGAATCCCTGAAGTTGTCCCAGCATGAAAGGACACAATTCCCGAGCGCCCTTACCATCAACAGTGTTCTCATTCCACGTGCATTTTCCCTGAATCTTCAAGAAACAAGATCACAGAGATTATAAAAGATATTCTATAACAAAACCCAACTACTCTAGTGAACATGCAGGTCTCTCTTACATCAGTCACCCACAGGCATGTACTGAATGAGTTTCTCTCAAGCCCACTTTCACGTACAGCTCAGGGCAGACATCATTGTCCTACTTCCTTGGTTTTTTTTTTTTGTTGTTGTTGTTGTTGTTGTTTTTACAAAATCCACATGTCCATCCTTACAGAGCCTGCAACCAGAATTGGGGAATGGGAAATCAATCTCTTTTTTGGTTCTATTTCCATTCCTGCTACCTGTGACTTCTAGTATATTTGACTGAGACCTTTTGGGTCCTGGCCAGAGATGGAGTGTGTAGAAACAGAGAAGAGAACATAGTGAAGTCATGGAGAAATGGAGTCTGTGCAGAGTCAGATGAGAAATTGTAAAACCTGGGATGTGTTAGGGTATTGGGCATTGTATGGATTCAAGGGGACCTAAAAGTGTGGGGTATAGTTTGGAGCCTCAGAATGAGGCTGAATAATATTAGTGAGATTTTGACCTATGTCTTGTAGAAGAGCCACTGGAGCTCATGGGTTCCATTCTCCCAGATTAGGATGGGCATATGTAGGGTTGGGAGAGTGGATAATGTTTTGAAGACTCAGGTTAGTTTCATGATTTTGGGACCTATAGGAGAGCAGATGTACAAGCTGGTAGGAGTCCTGACACAGGGTGTAGGGGGCAGGAAATGAGGAGAGGAAGGCAGGATTGAGACTGGTACTTTCCAATAGTTAGGGTATGGGGTAAGGGGAAGCTATTTCTCAATGTGTACTGTGTTTTCTAAGAGTGGTTAAAATATTTTATTACCAGGTAGATATTGTGGATGTACAACATTGTGATTAAACTGAATGCCACTGAATTGTTCATTTTAACTTGATTAATTTTTTGAAGATTTTACTTATTAATTTTTAGAGAGAAGGGAAGGGAAGGAGAAAGAGAGGGAGAGAAACATCACTGTGTGGTCACCTCTCTTGTGGCCCTAACTAAGGACCTGGCCCCCAACCCTAGAGTGTGTGCTGTCTCGGAGATGGAACTGGGAACCTTTTGGTTTACAGACTCATGCTCAGTCCACTGAGCTATACCACACATGACCTAATTTGATTAACTTTTATTATGAAAATTTTAACTCATAAAATAATTATGCTGAAGCTATATTAAAAAGAGAACATATTCCATAAATTTATTTGCATAAATTTTCACAAAATGCCCACTTATCTATTAAGAAAGGAAAGTAGTAATTGCCTGAAAACTCTGGGGGTGAGTGTGCATCAGAGGAAGGGATTACATAGGCATGTGAGCAAGCTTTGGGGTGAAATGGATACACATGGTGTGTGGGCACATGCCGACACTCATCATGTTGGAAACTTTATACATGTGTGGTTTATTGCTTGTCACTAATACACCAGTCAAGCTGTAATGTATTTTTAATGTCATCAATCGCTTGTGTGGTCAGGATGAGAAGATACTGTTTTCCTATTGCTGCTGTTTCCAAGTGGACAGACCCACAATGGGTACCCACAGGAATGCAGTAATAACAATACTAGCCATTTTTTAGCATTGACTATGTTGGGGACCTCAGGCATATCAGCTCATATCATCACCAAAATTTGTTAGTAAATTTCATTTACTTCACTCAAATTTCCAACCTCCCGGCCTTTGTGCATGCTGCATTCTCTGCCTGGACATCTCATTCCTGCCCCCTCATGAGCTATAGCTTTGCCTGGGCTCATTATCAGATGCTTCTCTTTCAAAAAGTTTTAACTGGTTCATTATCTAGGTCAGAGTTCCAGTTGTGTGATGTCATAATGCTCTATATTTTACCCTTTCTACCATTATCATATTTGTAATGTTTATTTCTCACTTATGAAAGAACACCAGCCTTCTGCTTACCATCTCCCTGACACTGTTCTAATCACTAGAAATAAAACAGACAAAATCTCAGTCCCCATAGACATTGTTACAGAACAGGGCCAAGGGAGGGTACAATATACTATTACTGAATAGACCCCCACTAGATTCGCTGTACTTGCCACCAGAGGAAAGACATCTATCAATGCCAGAGATTTGTGAAAAGGAAAGGAAATGCGTATTTAAAGTTATGCAGACTTAAAGTAGTGACCTAATGTCTTCATTAAAATATTATAGTTTTTCAGGATACCCACTGACACACACAGTCCTTTCCTCTCCCTCTGCCCTAATCTAGGGTACAGTATTTCAGGAAATAAATTAGAAGTCCATGATTCAGGCTCCCAGCACCATCACCTGTTTCAGTGACAAGATCTCCAGTTCACCCAAAGCCATGCAGCACATTCTCATGGCCCACCAGCAAGAGTCCTTTCACTCCTCTCCTTCCAGGCAAAGTCTCTCCTGCTTCCTAAGCCAATTGGCAAAAGGGAGCACCCCAAAGCCACATGGTCCTCACTCTCGCCAAAGCTGCAGGGGTCCCCACTCTGGCCCAAAATCTGTGGTTCTCTCTTCACATGGCTGTTGAGTCTGGTTTAAATCCCCAGGGCCAACATTTCTCTGTACTTCCATTTCCAACTCCTCCTACAATCAGTTACACCTGCCAGCATTCCTGTATTATTCCAGGTTTACTGGGCTGCCATCGTGAGTCTGGGCAGGTGTGGCTCCATGTTATGGAGCCAATCTTCTCCAAGCTCTCACACAGGCACTATAACCAGGGGGAGCTTCCCCCCAGTTACACCTTGGATAGAAGTCAATTCCATCCACCTGGCTCAAAGCATTGCCACAGCTATTTAACACATCTATGCAACCAGTTAAATGTTGTAGATATGTTAAGTGGCCATGGCAGAGGTTAGCTGTAAAGCTGTTGCTCTACAAAGCAGCTCGGCATGTTCCTGCTCCATGTGTCCCTTCCCCCTACTCACACCTGTGGGGAGAAGGGGTGAGGACATCCTATATATCTTTCTAATATTTCCTGGACACCTTGAGGTCTGGACCCCATTCCAAATCCCTATTTGGCCACCCCCCTTGACTGCACACTGTTACAACCTGACATGCCAGTGGAGGAGTCACACAATAATCCAAGCAACAGTGACAACAAAAATCTATGATAGTATGTAAGAATAAAATCAGGGATACTTGGGGTGATTTTTGAAAGTTAATCTTTGTTATATTTTTCCATTACAATTCATTCCCCTTACACCTCTCTCCCCTTTCCCCTGTAATATAATTTTTCCATTACAATTCATTCCCCTAGTGTAGCAATCACCACACTATTGTGCATGTCCATGAGTCCTTTTTCTTTTTTGCTCAATCCCTCCACCCTCTAACCCCTACCACACTTGCTGTCATCTGTTCTCCCTCTATGAGTCTGTTTCTGTTTTGTTTGTTAGTTCAGTTTGTTCATTAGTTTCCACATATGAGTAATATCATAAAGTACTTCTCTTTCTTTGACTGGCTTATTTCACTTCACATAATGTTCTCCAGGCCACTCCATTTTTTGCGAAAGTTTTGACAATTTAGAAGAAGTTTTGGTAAAATTTTGTTTTTTTATGGCTGAGTAGAATTCCTTTGGGTCTTGTCCCATAGATGTTTTATCTACTTATCTATTGATGGACATGGGGACTGCTTCTGTATCTTTGTGATTGTGAGTAATCCTGCAATGAACAACGGGTTCTTATGTTCTTTCAAATTAGTGTTTTGGCTTTCTTTGGATATATTCCTAGAAATGGGATTGCTGAATGAAACGGCAGATCCATTTTTAATTTTTTGATGTACTCCCATACTACTTTCCACAGTGGCTGCACCAGTCTGCATTCCCACCAAGAATGTATTAGAGTCGCCTTTTCTCCACAACCTTGCCAGCACTTATTGTTTGTTGACTTGTGTATGGTGGTCATTCTGACTGGTCTGAAGTGGCAGCTCACTGTGATTTTAATTTACATCTCTCCAATGGCTACTGATGCTGTGCATCTTTTTACGGGTCTAGACACTCTGTATGTCCTGCTTGGAGAAGTATGTGTTCATGTCCTTTGCCCATTTTAAACTGGATTTTTTCTCTTCCTGTAGTAGAGTCATGTGAGTTCTTCATATATTTTGGAGACCAATCTCTTGTCCAAGGTATCATTTGTAAATATATTTTCCCATATGGTTGGTTCCTTATTGATTTTTTTAAAAAGATTTTATTTATTTATTTTTTTAGAGAGGGAAGGAAGGGAGAAAGAGAGAGAGAGAAACATCAATGTGTGGTTGCTGGGGGCTGTGGCCTGTATCCCAGGAATGTGCCCTGACTGGGAATTGAACCTGCAATGCTTTGGTTCATAGCCTGTGCTCAAACCACTGAGCTATACCAGCCAGGGATTGTTCCCTATTTATTTTGTGGATGTTTTCTTTATCCATGCAGAACCTTTTTATTTTGATGAAGTCCCATTTGTTTTGTTTTTACTTTATGTCCCTTGCTCTAGGGGACATATTGGTGAAAATAGGTTACCTCAAATTATCCTGCTTATGTTCTCCTCTATGACTGTTATGGTATCACAACTTATCTTTAAATCTATTATCTAGCTTGAGTTTGTTTATTTATTTATTTATTTATTTATTTATTGTATAGTGTAAGCTTGACTCAAATTCTGGCTCCTGGTGTCTGCGGCATTATGGATGGGATGAGACAAATTCACACAGACTCCCGAGTCCTGTGGAGGAAAAGAGACAGTGTGTCTTCTCTCTCAAGAGGAGAGTAAGCCTCGGAGTGCCTCGGCCCCCCTCTCAAGAGGAAAGTGTCTCAACCCTTTCCTGGACAGGCTTTTATTGGGTTCAATTCACACAGGAATACAGGGTGTATACATAAAGGTCATCAATTATTGTCAGGCAGAAATGATTAAACCAGAGGTAACATTCAAAGAAATCTGAGGGCTTATTCTGAGTCATGGTCAGATAGTTACAGGCCATAAAACTTTGAGGAGCAAACTCACCTCCTCCTTGGACACTTATCACTGAAACTGAGGGTATTAGCAAAGTAGGTTTCATAGGATTTTAGGCATTCTTTCTTAGGTCATTATTTCCCACCCTAGAGAACCCACCCTTTCCACCACATGGCTGAACCACCTTCAGCATTGTTTCACGCTTAAATCATTGTTTTGGGCTAAAGTCAGGTGGGGGAAGTAAGGCACTCAAGAGATTAGGAGACTTCCTGCAGAAAGAATAAGGACTCAGACTATGTCAAAGCTGAGGGGCGAAGGTCCATTATCCCCCTTTTTATATAGCCCCCCAAGTCCTTCCCTGAAGGCCCCTTTGTGACCATACCTGCCTTAGGTCATCCCTGTTTTGAGGAATCTTACTCCTCATTGACTAACCAGTCATTGGCCCCAGGCCAAGCACGGTGAAGAGAAAGGGGGCAGAGGTGGTGTCTCTACAAGGAAGATAAGCTTTGTCTTCTAAGTGACTTATGGTCCCAGGGTTCCTTACTCAGCCTTTGCTATGGGGGATTACAGCTTCTGAAAACAGGCAGGGCACTTCCCAACATAAGCTGGAGATTGAGTTTTGTTTTTTTGCATGTAGCTGCCCAGATCTCCCAAGTCCATTTATTGAAGAGGATATTTTAACTCTAGTTTATGCTTCTACCCTCTTTGTTGAATATTAATTGACCTTAGAGCCATGTATTTATTTCTGGACTCTCTCTTCAGTTCCATTAATCTATGTGTCTGTTCTTATGCCAGTACCAGACTGTTCTGATTACAGTGGCTTTATAATATAGTTTGATGTCAAGCATTTTGATCCCTTCTACTTTGTTCTTTATACTCAAAGTTCCTACAGCTTTTCGTGGCCATTTATAGTTCCATATAGATTGTTGAAATGATTCTTCTATATCTGCGAAATATGTCTTTGGTATTTTAATAGGAATTGCATGGAATCTATAAATTGCTTTGGGTAGTATGGACATTCTGGTAATGTTAATTATTGCATTTCATGAACATGGTATATACTTCCATTTATCTGTGTCTTCCTTAAGTTCTTTCTTTAGAGCTGTTTAGTTGTCTGGGTAGAAATCTTTTACCTCCTTGGTTAGGTTTATTCCTAGATACTTGATTTTTCTTGTTACTATAGCAAATGGGATTTTTTTTTCTGGTGTCTGTTTCTGATATTTCATGGTTCAAGTACAAAAATGCCTTCAATTTCTGAATATTGACTTTGTATCGCACTGCTTTGCCAAATTCACATATTAGGTTGAGTAGATTATTAGTGGAGTCTATAGGGCTTTCTGTGTACATTTTCATGTCATCTGCAAACAATGCCAGATTTACAACTTCCTTTCCAATTTGGATGCTTTCTATTTCTTTTTCTTGTCTGATTGCTGTGGCTAGGAATTCCAATACTTTGTAAAAAGAAGTGGTGAAACTGGACATCCTTGTCTTGTTCCTGATCTTAGTTCAAAAGCTTTTAATTTTTGCACTTTGAGTATGAGGTTGGCTGTAGGGTTTTCATATATGACCTTTGTTATGTTGAAGTATGCTCCCTCTACTCCCACTTTGCTGAGTGTTTTTATAAATGGGTGCTGAATGTATCAAATGCTTTTTTGGCATCTATTGATATGATCATGTGATTTTTGTCACTCCTTTTTTTTATGTGGCCCAGGGTTTTCGGGTTCTGAGAGAGTATGGTTACTGTTTCCATTTCTGTCTGTTCAGGCTTTCTGCTTGTTTTTGATTCAGTTTTGGAAGATTTTGTTTTTCTAGAAATTTGTCAATTTCACCTAGGCTTTCAAATTTCAAATATATTTCATTGTAGTAATTTCTTGCAACTGTTTGTATTTCTGTGGTATCTGTTGTAATTTCTCCTCTTTCATTTCTGATTGTGTTTATTTGGGTCCTCTTTCTTTTTTTCTTGATGTGTCTGCTTGCCAATTTTGTTAAAAGCCTGTCAATTTTGTTTATCTTTTCAAAGAACCAGCTCTTGCATTTATTGATCCTTTGAATTTTTCTTTTAGTCTCTATGTTATTTAATTCTGCTCTGATCTTGATTATTTTTTTCCTTCTACTCACTCTAGGCTATCTTTGTTGTTGTTCCTCGAGTTCTTGTAAGTTTAGGGTTGGGTTGTTTATTTGAAATGTATGTTTGTTTTTTAAGTAGGCCTTTATCACTATGAATTTTTCCTCAGGATGGCCTTCGCTGTGTCCCATAAGTTTTTGACAACTGTGTGTTCATTTTCATTTGTTTCATGAAACTTTCTGATTTCTTCCTTAATTTCATTGTTCACCCATTCATTGTTTAATAGCATGCTATTCAATCTCCAAAAATTTGGAAGTTCCTGCCAAGATGAAAACATAGGTACAAACCCCTCACTTCCTTGCACAACCAAAAGGAGGATAACAACCAATCTGAAATCAATAAACAACCAGAAGCACCAGAAAATTGAACTGCATGGAACTCTGACAATGAAGGGATTAAAGGAAAAATCAACGAGAACAACCAGACTGTCAGTGCAGCCAAGAGGGTTGCCCTGCCTGGGTGAATACCTAAGGCCTTGCCCCATTACAACTTAGCAGGTATGCCAAGACAAAGAAATATGGCCCAAATGAAAGAACACAGCAAAACCTCAGAACTAAGTAATGAGGAGATTGCCAACCTATCTGATGGAGAATTTAAAGCCCTGGCAATCAGAATTCTCACAGCACTGATTAAGCTTGGTCAAAATATGAAAGAACAAATGAAACATACCCCAAATGAAATAAAGAAAGTGACAAGAAGGAAAGCAGGGTTCAAAGGAATGATTGGAACAAAAGGAAGAAATAAACATCCGACTGGATCAGAACAAAGAAACAAGAATCTGAAGAAATGTGAGAGGCTGAGGACTCTCTGGGACAACCTGAAATGTTCCAATATCTGAATTATAGGGGTGTCAGAAGGAGAAGAACAACAGGAAGAAACTGAAAAATTATTTGAACAAATAATTAAGGACAAGTTCCCCAATCGAGCAAAGGAAATAGACTTCCAGGAAGCCCAAAAAGGCCAGAGATTGCCAAAGAAGTTGAACCCAAAAAGGGATACACCAAGGCACATTATCATTAAGTTACCCAGGATTAAAGACAAAGAGAAAATCCTAAAACAGCAAGAGATAAGTAGACAATTACCTACAAAGGAGTTTCCAGAAGGCTATCAGCTGATTTCTCAAAAGAAACCTTACAGGCAAAAAGGGGCTTGGATGTTCACCTGTGCACATGGGCTAGTCAGCTCTGCTCCCACCTACCTCACCCCCATCTTCTGTATGGGCTCTCCATTTTTAATGTTCTCATTCTTTTGAATCTCCACTGAATCCCAGCATGTTTGCTGCCTTCTCTGCAGAATAAAAACATCCATGATTGCATTTTTCCCACTGACTATCTCTTTGTTTCTAGGAATAGCTCACAGAAAATTCCTTGGTGTTGCTCACTTAATATGGTTTACATATGAATCCATGAACAATGAACAGTAATGATACCAAGTTGGATAGGCAATAACTTTTATGATGGTAACAATAAAGTGTGTTTATTTTAACATCAGTAAGAAACTCCCAACAATCTTAATTAGTTGTTCTAAATTGGGTTTGTCAGTTGTGTAAAAGTCAAATACCCAGCATTTGCAATAACAATTGCTATGCTGCTGGTGCAGCTCACAATTCTAGAATGTCGTGGAAGCAACAATCCTTCTGAATTTACTCCATGAAGTGCATTAAAGATAGAAAATAGGTGGCAGAATTATTAGGTGTAATACAGATATTGAAACAATTGGCTGTTATCAGAATTTCAACACTTGTAAAGCTGTCATGAAAGCAAAAGGAATTCATTTAGCTGATTCTGCAGCTGTGCGGGCAGTATTAAACAGCCAAATTATTTTGACCTGAGAATGCATGCTGCTTCCTATTAAATCAATAGAAAGTTCCCTTTACAGTTCTAGTGGACCGCTGGAGAAAAAAAAATGAGCAGGTCGGACAGCAAAAAGGGGGACATTGAAGGAGAGAAAAATATATGGGGTCAAATGGGAACCAATTTTATGTATAGGAAGTCAAATACTGATACTTTAACATGTACAAGAGCTAACACATTGGGGTTTTAAAATATGATTCCATGAAGTAAACAATATTACTGGAAACCTTACTCTAGCTCATAAAGTCTGTAGCAGATGTTCTATCTGTCCAAATATGACACTGGACAATCATTCAACTACTCCCAAATACATTTCCCTCTTTCCTCAGACCCACATGAAATATGGTAACTGAATTTCATTTAATGACACTCTTTCAAGAATACAAATATGTGTTCATTTTAAATTGCATATTTTTTTCTACCTAGTTTGACGCATTTTCTTGCAGGACAACAACAGCCTTAACAAAGGTAAATTAGTATTGGGGCAGATTGACACCAATAGGTGAATTCCCCCTGAGTTACAGGGACTGAGAGACTCGTCTCACTGGGCAAATAATGTAATGCCTTTCTAACATTGGCCTATTTTATAGATTCTCATTGTGCCTGTCACCTTCAGTTTCAGGATTGGTGAAACACACAAAATGTGCAATTAAAACTCATCCAGTAAATTTTCAGAAGCTTTTATCCCCTGTTAAAATGTTTAACCTAAAATTTTCTTCTTTTGGTAAACACATAGCTTTTCTCCTCATTAAACAATCACTGTTCGCTCTATGCATCTAACCTGAGGGACATATAGATCAACCTTACTAAAATGAGTATTCTGCATTATTACAAAAGACTTATTAATCAACTTATAAGGACTGTTTATTTACTGATATTCATTTCACAAGTGCACTCCTAGGCAATGATGATGACCTCAAAGACAATGACACATTTTGTCTAATGGAGGAGACATCAATTAAAGACACTCGCCAACATTGTAGGAAAAAACCTTAACAGGGTCCCAATAGCCAAAGTACACCTTCCCCTGTCTCTGATGTTTGCCTATGTTTATCACAATCAAACATATTTGGAGAATGAGAAGTTGCTGATATAAGACCTAGACAGCTATCTCAAGACATTGACAAAAACTTGCTATCTACAAGGTGATGTTTAGTATTACAAGTTTGATTATCTTTATCTGTCTGCTAATATTAGTCATAATAATAATTATACTTGTTCTTGGGGCTTTTCTCAAACAATGTGTATGTAGCAAAACTGCTAATAATTTCTAAAGGTACATATGATAAATATTGTATTATCAAAAATGTTCATTTTATGGTTTCTCTTTCGAGGTACATTAGTAAGAAGCTAGGAATATTTCCTTGCAAGTAAATGGGGAAATTGAGACAGATGGTTGAACCAACTGGGTGAGCAATTTAGAGCCAGATACATAACCAGTAGGGTAAAAAGCCTGAGATGTTTGTGCTGGACCTTGCAAACATGCACTGGACCTAGCTTTCAGGGTGGCCTTTCCACCCCTGACATATAGCTGGCCATGTAATTTGGACCTTCTGTCCTGGTACCATCCAATTAGTGGAGACCATGACCCTGAAAGGGCACACGTGAAAAACCTGATGAATCTTTTATTGGGGTCTTCTCTGATACCTGGGATGAAATTTTTAACATTTGAAAGAAGTTTCAAGGCTGAGTAACACAAAACTGCTACACTGCAGATGACTCCCACTAATGGTCCACCCAGGCTACTCACACTAGGCCCCAGTTGACTAAAAGTTTGAGGGTCACCTTGATCCCCATAAGGTTTTATAACTATCTAGAAAAATGTACAGAACTCAGGAAAGGCTTTACCTACTATTACAGGTTTCTTATAAGGATGTAACTCAGAAACAGCTGGATGGAACAAACTCACAGGTCAAGACAGTAGGGCAGAGTTATGGAGTTTCTTCATTTTTCTAGAAGTGCCAGCTTTTTCAGCACCTCCTTGTTTTCACCAACATGGAATCCATCTGAATCCTATGTTTAGGGTTTTTTATGGAAGTTTTCTCATGTTGTTAACTAATGACATAATTGCACCGTGATAATTACCTCTAGCTCCTTTCCTCTTTCAGGAGGTTGAAGGGTTGGGCTATGTCAACCAGAAAGGGGCCACATACTCAACCTGACAAGCTCAGAGGGGGCCTGCAGAGTGGGCCTTGTAATCTCAGAAACCTAAAGTGACTGTGGAGAAAGGCTGGAAATGTACCTAACTGAAGTTGAGATGTAGCATGCCATCATGTCCAGGCCCCTGTGTTCCCTGACAAAGGTCAATCTTTACCTCAACAGAGATTCTTCTCTTTCTGCATCAGAGATTACATAATTTTGGAATGTTAGGGTAATTTACTTCTGATCTCTTGCTGCAGCAGAGCAAAGACCACTTACGCTGTTCTTGTGACTGTGATAATGGTTGAGTGCTGAGCATTCTGTACCCAACAACATAAAGATGTGCACATCTACTCATTTTACTTTTCACTCAGTCCAAAAGATCACCCCACTTTGCTTTCTTCTGCCTCCCTGATCTGTCACCAAAGGATTTCAGAGACCTCTTATGCCTCCTCCTTGGGTTGTATTGTATAAAATAAGGTGCAAACCTGCCATTCTCTGCAGTATTTTCTTAATTCTTTGAGATTCTGCTTCTTGGCAATTGTTGACCGTTTGGCTCAAATAAACTCATAAAAGGAAGAAAGTGATGGAGAAGCCAGGCTTCTGAACTCTCTAAGAGCAGTACATTAAGCACAGAAAAAAAGATTTCAGTTTTATTAGATGTTATACAGATCCTGAAACAATGGTCACTTATCAGTATTTCAGGACATTCTAAAGCTGCCACCATGAAAGCAGAAGGAAATTGTTTAGCTGATGTTGTAGCTCATCAGGCAGTATTTTTTAATTGTTGTTGAAGTACACTTGTGTCTATTTCCAACTACCACTTTCCCCCACCCTACCGACCTGCTCCTCCCACCCTCATCCTTTCCCCCTTTGGCTTTGTCCATGGGTACTTTATACATGTTCCTTAATATCCCTTTTCCTTAAACAACTGATGTTTTTTTTTACTTTTTAAATATTTTATTGTTTATGGTATGATAGCTCTCCCACTGTAATGAGAAAAAAACAACAAAATTATTTTCACCTGAGAATTCATGTTGCTTCGTATAAAATCAATACAAAACTCCTTTAAACAGTTCCAGTGGATAGTTCCACAAAGAATAAAATAAAAGCAGGATAGGCCAAAAAAAGAGAAGGGTGATAATTGAATCAGACAAATAGATATGGTCTCAATGAGAAGCCAATCTTATTTATTGAGACTCAGTTACATATTCCTAACATGTACATGAGCCAACAAATAGGGTTTTATTTTTTTTAATTTTTTTTTATTTTAATCATTGCCCATATACAGTTTTCTCCTTTTTATTCCCAATCCAGTCCCCCCTCCCACCCTCCCCACTTCCCTCCCATTACCACCCTTCCCTTAGCTTATGACCATGTGTCCTTTAAGTTTGTTCCTGTGAACCCTTCCCACTGTCCCCTTAAATTCCCTCTTCTCTCCCCTCCCATCACTGTGAGCCGGTCCTCTATTTCAGTGACTTTGGTTATATTTTGCTTGCTTCTTTGTTTTGTTATTTAGGTTCTTGTTAAAGGTGAGATCATATGGTATTTGTCTTTCACTGACTGGCTTGTTTCGCTAAGCATAATGTTTTCCAGCTCCATCCACACTGTTGCAAAGGGTAGGAGCTCCTTCTTTCTTTCTGCTGCATAGAATTCCATGGTGTAAATGTACCATAGTTTTTTGATCCATTCATTTACTGATGGGCATCTTGGTTGCTTCCAGCACCTAGCTATTGTAAATTGTGCTGCTATGAACATTGGGATGCATAGGTTCTTTTGAATTGGTGTTTTAGTATTCTTAGGAAAGAGTCCCAGCAGTGGAATTGCAGGGTCAAAAGACAGATCCATTTTTAGTTTTCTGAGGAAGTTCCATACTACTTTCCATAGTGGTTGTACCAGTCTGCAGTCCCACCAGCAGTGCACTAGGGTCCCTTTTCTCCACAACCTCTCCAACACTTGTTTGTTGCTTTGTTTATGATGGCCATTCTGACTGGTGTGAAGTGGTATCTCATTGTGGTTTTAATTTGCATCTCTCTGATAGCTAGCTATATTGAACATCGTTTCATGTGTCTTTGGATTTTCTGTATGTCCTCCTTGGAGACTTGTCTGTTCAAGTCCTTTGCCCACTTTTTAATTGGATTCCTTTTCATCTTAGACTGAAGTCTTGTAAGTTCTCTATATATTTTGGAGATTAAACCCTTGTCTGAGGTATCATTGGCAAATATGTTTTCCCATACAGTTGGTTCTCTTTTAATTTTGGTACTGTTTTCTTTAGCTGTGCAAAAGCTTTTAATTTTGATGAGGTCCCATTTGTTTATTCTTTCCTTTATGTCCCTTGCTCTAGGGGTCACGTCAGTAAAAAAGTTTCTTCGTGAAATATCTGAGATTTTCCTACCTACGTTCTCCTCTAGGACCTTAATGGTGTCACGTTTTATATTTAAGTCTTTTATTCACCTTGAATTTATTTTTGTATATGGTGTAAGTTGGTGCTCAAGTTTCATTTTTTTGCACGTGGCTGTCCAGTTCTCCCAACACCATTTGTTGAAGAGGCTATTTTTATTCCATTTAATGTTGCTGCCCCCTTTGTCAAATATTAATTGACCATAGAGACTTGGGGTTATTTCTGGGCTCTCTGTTCTGTTCCATTGGTCTATGTGCCTGTTTTTATGCCAGTACCAGGCTGTTTTGATTACAGTGGCCTTGTAGTATAGTTTAGTGTCAGGTATTGTGATCCCTCTACTTTACTCTTCCTTCTCTAAATTGCAGCAGCTATTTGGGGTCATTTATAATTCTATATAAATTTTTGAAGTGTTTGTTCTATGTCTGTGAAATAAGCCATTGGTACTTTAATAGGAATTGCATTGAATGTGTAAATTGCTTCGGGTAGTATGGACATTTTGATGTTATAATTCTTCCAATCCATGAACACAGTATACGTTTCCATTTGTTTGTGTCTTCCTTGATTTCTTTCTTCAGTGTTATATAGTTTTCTGAATACAGGTCTTTTACCTCTTTGGTTAGGTTTATTCCTAGATATTTTATTTTGCTTTTTGCTATTTCAAATGGGATTTTTTCCTTGATCTCTCTTTCTTCTGTTTCATTGTTGGTGTACAGAAATGCCTTTGATTTCTGGATATTGACTTTGTATCCCGCTGTTTTGCCAAATTCATTGATTAGGTCAAGCAGTTTTTTGGTAGAGTCTATAGGATTTTCTATGTATACTATCATGTCATCTGCAAACAGTGACAATTTTGTTTCCTCCTTTCTGATTTGGATGCCTTTTATTTCTTTTTCTTGTCTGATTGCTGTGGCTAAAACTTCCAGTACTATATTGAATAGAAGTGGTGAAAGTGGACAGCCTTGTCTTGTTCCTGATCTTAGTGGAAAAGATTTTAATTTTTGCCCATTGAGTATGATGTTGGCTGAAGGTCTCTCATATATGGCCTTTATTATGTTGAGGAATGCTCCCTCTATTCCCACTTTGCCGAGTGCTTTTATCATGAATGGGTGCTGTACCTTATCAAATGCTTTTTCTGCATCTATTGATATGATCATGTGGTTTTTGTCTTTGCTTTTGTTTGTGGGATGTATTACATTTACTGACTTGTGAATATTGAACCATCCTTGCATCCCTGGAATGAATCCCACTTGGTCATGGTGTTACAGGAAATGTATTGTTGGATGCGGTTTGCCAGTATTTTATTGAGGATTTTAGCGTCAATGTTCATCAGTGATATTGGCCTGAAGTTTTCTTTCTTTGTTGTGTCTTTATCTGGTTTTGGAATTAGGATGATGTTGGCCTCATAAAAAGAGTTTGGGAGACTCCCATCTTTTTGGATTTTTTGGAATAGTCTGTGAAGGATAGGACTTAGCTCTTCCTTAAATGCATTGTAGAAATCTCCTGTGAAACCATCTGGTCCAGGGCTTTTGTGTGTTGGGAGTTTTTTGATTACGGCTTCAATTTCTTTTGCTGTTATTGGTCTGTTCAGCCGTTCTGCTTCTTTTTCATTGAGTTTTGGAAGATTATATTTTTCTAGAAAGTTGTCCATTTCACCTAGGTTTGCAAATTTCTTGGCATACAGCTCTTTGTAGTAATTTCTTACAATCCTTTGTATTTTTGTGGTATCTGTTGTAATCTCTCCTCTTTCATTTCTGATTGCGTTTATTTAGGTCTTCTCTCTTTTTTTCTTGATGAGTCTGCTTAAAGGCTTGTCGATTTTGTTTATCTTTTCAAAGAACCAGCTCTTGGATTCATTGATCCTTAGAATTGTGCTTTTAGTCTCCATGTCATTTAATTCTGCTCTGATCTTGGTTATTTCCTTCCTTCTGCTTGCTCTGGGCTGCCTTTGTTGTTGTTCCTTGAGTTCTTGTAGACGTAGGGTTAGGCTGTTTGTTTGGAATGTTTCTAACCTTTTTAGGTGGGCCTGTATCGCTATGAACTTCCCTCTCAGGACTGCCTTGGCTGTGTCCCATAAGTTTTGGGTTGTTGTGAGTTTGTTTTCATTTGTTTCCAGAAACCTTTTGATTACTTCCCTAATATCATTCTTGACCCATTCATTGTTTAATAGTATGCTATTTAATCTCCATGATTTTGAGTGTTTTGGGTTTTTTTCCTTGGGGTTGGTTTCTAGCTTCAGTCCCTTGTGGTCTGAGAAAATGCTTGGTATGATTTCAATTTTCTTGAAATTCTTGAGGCTTGTTTTGTGTCCTATCATGTGGTCTATCTTTGAGAATGTTCTGTGTACATATTAAAAGAATGTATATTTAGCTTCTTTTGGATGGAGGGCTCTGTATATATCAGTAAAGCCCATTTCATCAAGGGTATTGTTCAATGCCACAATATCTTTGTTGATATTTTGTTTAGAAGATCTGTCCATTTTTGATGGTGGGGTGTTGAAATCCCCTACTATAATTGTGTTGCTGTCCATATCTTTCTTGAAGTCCTCTAAGATTTTCTTTATGTATTTCGGCGCTCCTATATTGGGTGCATATATATTTACAATATTTATGTCTTCTTGATGGATTCTTCCCTTGAGTATTATGAAGTGACCTTCTGGGTCTCTCATTATGGACCTTTTTTGGAAATCTATTTTGTCTTATATGAGTATTGCTACCCCAGCTTTTTTTTCCTGTCAATTTGCTTGGAAGATTTGTTTCCAGCCCTTCACTTTTAGTCTGTGTAGGTCTTTTATCTTGAGGTGGGTCTCTTGTAGACAGCAGATATGTGGGTCATTTTTTCTTATCCATTCAACTATTCTATGTCTTTTGATTGGAGCATTTAATCCATTTACATTTAAGGTTATTATTGATAGGTACTTATTCATTGTCTTTATGTATGTGTGTTTCTCTCTCTCTCTCTCTCTCTCTCTCTCTCTTTTTCCTCCCTTCCTTAAAGCAGTCCCTTTAGAATCTCTTGCAGAGTCGAGGTGTATTCTTTTAGACTTCTTTTGTCTGGGAAGCTTCTTATTTGGCCTTCTATCTTGATTGAGAGCTTTGCTGGATAAAGTAGCCTTGGTTGCAGACCTCTAGTTCTCATTACCTGTAGTATTTCTTGCCATTCTCTTCTGGCTTGAAGTGTTTCCATTGAGAAGTCAGCTGTTAGCCTTATTGAGGCTCCCTTGTATGTTACTTCCTGTTTCTCCCTTGCTGCCTTTAAGATTCTCCCTTTGTCTTGAAATTTTGCCATTTTAATTATGATGTGTCTTGAGGTGGGCCTCTTTGGGTTCCTCTTGATTGAGACTCTCTGTGTTTCCTGAATTTGTGTGTCCTTTTCTCTCATCAAATTAGCAAAGTATTCTTTCATTACTTTTTCAAATAAGTTTTTAATCCCTTGCTCTTCTGCTTCTCTTTCTGGTATCTCTATTATACAGATATTATTATGTTTCATATTGTCTTTCATTTCTCTTAATCCCTCTTCATTCTTTCTGAACCTCTTTTCCTTTTCTTGCTCTTTCTGGGTTTTCTTTCTACTTTGTCCTCTAGCTCACTGATCCGATCTTCTGCTTCATCAATCCTGCTTTTCATTCCTTCTACTGTGTTCTTCAGTTCAGAAATTGTATTCTTCATTTCCTCTTGGCCCTTGTTGAGAGTTTCTATTTCCTTTTTCATGTTTATATAGTTTGCAGTGAGATTGATGTAGTTTCCCTCTAGTTTCTGATAGCTCATTTTGAGTTCGTTGGACTTCCTGATAATCATTGTTTTGAAGTCACTATCTAATAGTTGAGTTGCCTCTATTTCATTTAGCATTTTTCCTGAAGCTTCCTCGTTTCCCTTCAATTGGGGATTGTTTCTTTGTTTTCTCATTGTTCATGGGTTTCTTCTTGTTAGCCTCTGTTTCTTAAATTGATCTGTTCTGGTTCCTTGTAATTATGGTGTGAACTTCTGTGGTAGAATATGTGTGAGATTCAATGGTGTAGTCCCCTTCGGGTATCCTGGTGTTCACAGCTTCCCCCTACTCTTTTTTGTGATCATTTGGAGGAGTAAGGCAAAATGGTTTAAGACAGCAAGACAGTATACTATGATATTTACATTAGCAGCCAGTAGAGAAGAGATGGGTTATCCTTTGGCTCCTTATAGTGTTAACCGTGATCCTCCACCCCACTATTCACATTTTAGAAAGGGTGGAAAGAAGGTTAGACTCTTATTGGGGAGGAGAGGATTGTTAGTTGGATCTAGAAAGCTGTGAGGCTGTGGGAGGTCAGATTCTAAGGTAGGTTTGAAGTAAAGATTAGTAAATAAGAGTAGCATGTAAAAGAATAGAGACAACCCCCACAATAGTATAGTTCAGGAAATTGCAAAGTGGGCTGAGATCAGGTAGGGGTGTTGAGTAGTATTTACAATTATATGAACTAGGTCTTATTAACAGTAACAGTAAAGCGACAGTCTTGTGGCAGAATCAATGAGATCTAGATAACAAGAATAAAGAGTATAGGACTTTGAGAGGTGTATTAATGGAACACAGATGAAGGATAGTAAATTATCAACACACTGTGACTGAGATACCAGGGGGAACCTATCAAATGGCAGTATAACCAGCCAAGCAAAGAAGATTATAGAGAAAGAAAAAGAATACCAAAATACTATTAAAATAAAAAATGTCGCAAAAGTGAGAAAAAGAATAAAAATTTACAATAACTTGCAAGATGAAAAAAAAAAAAGCAGAAGAGGGAGTGCAGGAGAGATAAATTTGGAGTGGAAGGCATAATACTAGGATGAATGAAAGGGAAACATAAGGGATGGAGAGATATAAGAAGAATAAGAATTGAAAAATAAAATGTCACTTAAAACACAAGATAAAATCAATCAACCAACAACAGCCCCCATAACCAAACCAAACCAAACCAAACCATACCAAACCAAACCAAACACAACCAAACCAAACAAAACCAAACCAAACAAAACCAAACCTCTTGTTGGTTTCTAACTGGCCAGACCAGTTTTTCTGATCTTGCTGGCTTCAGCTGGCTGAGGGACCTTCGAAATGCTTATCACTCTTCCCAGCCAAATCTCAGTAAGTCTCTCAGGTACCCTGGGTGCTCCCGAGCACACTCACTCTCTGGAGCTCACTGCCACGTTTTTCCAGGCTCTGGGGTCCCTGCAGGGTTCCAGCTCTATGATGTCAGGAGGCACCCGTGATGTTTTGGTATTCACTGTGCCCTCTCTGGGAATCGTAAAAGGGCATGCCCATCCACCAAATTTTTGAGTTTCAGTCTCTAGGAATGCCCTAAGCGCCGTGTCCCTTCTGGGTTCACTGCGCGAGAGTCAGGATTCCTGAAGGGGCCTGTGCTTCCACAGTTCAGCACCGCAGGCTCCAGAAACCTGAGAACGTCTGCACCCTTTCCTGGATCAGGGTTGCGATGTCTGGGTTTTCCACTGATCCACACTCCCACTGGGCTAGGGGTGTGGGTGCTCTTCAAGGCTGCCCCTGGTCCTGCCGGCTGGAGGCATTCACTTCTCCCATGGCTCTGGGTGAGTGTTCACAGACCCTGGGTGATTTTTTTCCCCCGAATCCAACTGGCCTCTCTGTGCCTTCAAGCAACAAGTTCTCCCCTGGTGTTGCTCAACCCGCATATTCAGGGGAGGGAGGAGCGACTCCCCTCTCCCAGGAGCCCTGAGGAAGACCCAGCAGCACCAGGCCTGAGGACTGCAACCCCTCTAGTCCCTGTGCTGATCCCTGGGTCCCTTTTGTCCTGAAGCAGTCTCCTTACTGCCTGTTTTTTCAATGATCGCAATAATTTTTGATGTCCTGCTTTTAAAAATGATTCGGTAACCTAGACCACTTGATCTGCTTCTCCACTGATCCACGAGTTTCCCTCCTCTTCACAGAAGCTGAGAAACATGCTGCCTAGAGTAAAGCCACCATCTTTTCTCAGAAACCCTCAAGTCTACTTTTCAAATAAATTTTCTTTCTTCTAAACTTTAATAGATTCCCAACAGACTTGCAACTGGGAGAGCAATGGGCAACAGCAGCTCGTCCTGGGGAAACCTTCTGAACTGGTCCCCAAGGCTCCTTTTCTGTGATTCTGCAATAAGTTGAATGCAGCCCCTACTAGCCTCACATCTTTCCCATAAAGTTTGAGGAGAGCCAAAGTGACCCCATCTAGTCTCTCTTCTGATTTTATTCTAGTCCCATCCTTGTTTCACTGTCCCCAGCTTAATCAACATACTCTCAAAATCACCTGGGCTTATTTTGTGAAATTCTTCTTGCACTAAACCAAGAACCCTCACCCTACCAGCTGGCTTTAGGCTATACTGCCCTGGGCATGGGCCCCTTTCTGGTGACATTTTGAAATTGGGAAGAAATACTATTGCAAAAAGAAAAAAATGGATGTGTGTGTTCTTAAGAGAGGTTAAATGTAAGTAGTTTCTCTTAATAAGTTTTTTTTTTTTTTTTTTTTTTTTTTTTGTGAGTGAGTAAAAAGAGCCAAACTGAGAAGATCAAGGAAAGTTGTGGGTGGTTACTGGTATAAAGATACTGAGAAAGAGATTTCAGGTACAAACACTACAATTTAATTATGGGAATATCCTTACACCCTAACTCAACAAGGACTACTAACTATATTAAATTAAATGAAAGCTGAAAAGGCTATAAACACAGCCCTCCATACCTGCTGCTGAAGCAGAGGAAATGCACTTATGGAACTCTTACTGTTCTCCTCACCTGTGGAGCTTTCAGATGGTGATAGTAATTTATAGCACTGTGTTCTCAAAGCCTGGTTGCCAAATTAACCTTAAGTTTACAGTGTCTACATGCACACCTAGTAAAAATCAGGTTAAGAATAATTATTTGCAGGTGGGCTACAGTAAATGAGATCCCATCTCATGGTGAGAATGTTGATACTGAAGAAGTGTGCTGTGTTCCCTCATACTATAGGACAATGCTATACAAGATGCATACAGAGAAATGAGACAAACTACAATACTTAGATCATGATAACTTACAGGGTAGAAATGATCCAGAATGTTTGTCTTAATAAAGGCCTGTGAAACTGACTGCCTCCCATTTACCTCCTTTTCTCTTTTGAGAATATTCAGCTTTGACTTCCATCCAAGGTGCAGGTCTTGCCGCATCACCAATGGTTTATCACTCAGCAAGACATATGCGGCCACTAAATCTTCCTAAAAATCCCACCTAGCACTTGAGACAATGTTATTTGATCAGTAGACCTGTCACCAATGCATTGTTTAGATTATTATATAAATGAAATGGGAAGGTGTGAACAATTAAGTGGCCACACTCTAATATCCTGACAATCTCAGGAAAGGCCTGTGTGGTGGGACTTACAAACTCAGAGACCTGAGTGACCACAGAGAATGGTCTGAAATTAAATCTTTTAACTCAAAGTGAGCCATGGTGGGCAGCCACGTCCCAGGCCAGCAGCTCTTTAGATAATGACCAATATTTACCTTAACTGAGCCTATTTATTGTCTTTTTGCACCTACCATGACATAACTTTAAAATGCCATGACAATTTATGTTTTTGCAGACCCCTCACTTCAAATCAGACAACAAAAACCTTTCATTGTTATTGTTATTGTGTTCATTATTAAGTGCTAACTGTCCTGAATCAACAATCCTAAAAAACAAAAAGTTGTCTATTGCTTCTACTTTTTCCCAATCTCAGAGATTTTTGCACTTTGCCATCCTCTGACTCTCTAATCTATTGCCAGTGGTGTTGGGACCCACCTTACCTGGTATCAGAAGCTGTAACCCCTGCCAAGACTAAGGCTGAGGGAATGACCTTGGACCTTAAGTCACCAAGAAGACAAAATCTTATCTCCCTGGCAGGAGCACCGCTTCTGCTCCTTTTACTTCACCCTGCCTGGCCCCCAATACTTGGTCGGTTAGCCAATGACAAGTAAGATTCCTCAAGGGTGGAATGATCTAAGACAGGCACGGTCCTGTGGGAGGCCCCCAAGGAAGGACTTTGGGGGCTACAGCAAAAGGGGGTGATGGGCCCTTGTCCCTCAGCTTTGACACAGCCTGAGTCCTCATTGTCTGTGAGAAAATCTCCTAATCTCTGGCTGCCTTACTTCCCTTGCTCCTCCTAAGCCTGAAACAATGACAGAGGGTGATGCAGCTCTGTGCTGGAAAGGGCGGGTTACCAGGATCATCAGGCCTAAGAAAGAATATGTAAAATCCTGTGAAACCTGCTTTGTTTAGAATGCTCACATTTAACTGATAAGGGTCCAAGGAAGAAGTAAGTTTGTTCCTTAAAGTTTTTTACAGCTCTTTAGCTATCTGAACCTGACTCAAAATAGGCCCTCAGAGTTCCTTGATATTTGATCCTTGCTTCCCGGCAATGAATAATGAGCTTTACCTGAATTCCTGTGTAAACAAACCCAGTAAAAGCCATTGAGGAAAAGGCGCTTGGTCCTTCTCCTGTGAGAGATCGGCCACCTTTCCTCCCCAAGCAGATTATGTCTTGGTAGACTTATTCTCATCTGTGGCAGATGGGGGAGGGCTCTGCGGACAAAGCTCCCCCACACAGTGGATTTCATTTAAGCACATAAGTTGCAACACTGCCATTATCTGAAAAATTTTCTCCATTCATTGAGATTTTGCTTCCTGGTGATTGTCTTCAAGATTGCCTCAAAGAGACTCAGAAAAATTCTCTACAGGTTTAGATGTTTCTTACATTGACAGTTGGAAATTCCAAGCTTCTGATGTAGAAGTGGTCTTTCTGGTGACCTTCCTTAACTCTGAAACTATGCATACCCTGACAAGAATTGTCCCATCATGACAAAAGCACTCATATCTCCCTTCACTTACAACATTTCAAAAGTTTAGCTGCTCCTTTCTAAGACCCAGCAAAGAAGACCAAATGTGTTTCTCTGATGTCACATGACATACCTGAGTTTTCTTGAGGTGGGATGATGGGACCAGAGTCACTAAGCCTTCATGTGAACTCAGATATGCCACGTGTGGTCTTTAGGCACTTGGCATGCATGGTTCATTTTCTTCTATGTTTTCTTTTCTATCATAGGGACTGAAAGTTTTAATGCCATTTTTCTCATAATTGCTGTGATTGAGAATCCAAATGGGAGTCAAATTCAGCCTCCAAGGTGCAGTGGTGTTAGATTCAAAAGCTGGAAGGTAGAATGGTCATTATTTCCTTAAGTTGTTGACTGATGGGTGATCTGGGGGAGACACAACTTTATGTGAAGAATCAGGTGTTTCCTTACATCTGGGTGGGTTGTTGGCCATGTGAACTTGAGACCATATTTCCAGTGCCAGATCCCCCACTTTTATTTCTCTAGCTAGTCATGCTTTTACAAGCACTGAGTCTTTGTCTTGAAGATGTTTCTGTTTCACAGAAACAGGTTTCTGTGTAGGTTTATGTTTCACAGGCACATATTGGAAACAACACAAGTGTACATGAAGGGTGGATAGATAAACAAAACTAATGCATCCCTGGAATGAGATATAACTAGATAATAAAAAGAAAGAACTATGTCAAAATAGCCAAATTTGGCCTCAAATTAAACAGTTTATGAAAAAAGTTTTAAAAATTTCAGAAAGTCCCAAAGAATTTATAATGAAAATAAAACTGAAGAGAGTTCCCATAACAATAAAAATGGAGGTGGAAGGTGAAGAAAAAGGAGATTACAAGAGGGCATGAAAACACTTGAAGAGTAAGGGACATGGTCTTAATTTTCATTGTAAAATTTCTCTTGTGCATGTATCTGAAAACACTTCATAAGTTGCATACTTCCAATATGTGAAGCTCATTATATTTAACTATAATTGAATAAGTATATTAAAATTATATATACATCTATGAAATATGATCTAAAGTATAAGTTGAATGCAAAGTACAAAAGTAAGAAAAAAAGATACCCAACTATAACATGATATTTTCTTGCCCATGTTTCTACTTGTCCACAGGGTGTGGCAGAATTACCCTCCAGATGGAGTCTTTCTGGGGCACCACTGACTCCACCTCAGCAGCACCCATAGTGCCGCAGTGGTTCAACCTCAACAGCATCACTCGTTATACAGTCTTTCTAAGTCTTCAAGCTCCCACAATGGACTCTGTCTACTCTTCCATCCAGCTAAGCATCAGCCCTACAAAGGTCAGTCTTCTGAGGAAGATTTTTTTAAACACCCTCTGTTCTTTATGGAGTAAATGTCCACTAACTCTCCAGGTTTCAGCCAAGTGGGTACTTTCTCAGAAGTGCTCCTCATACTCCCCAAACTACCTGAGACTCAATTACGTACTCTGGAGGGACCAGAAATTTTGTTTTGAGGCCCTTCACTGATAATAATTAAGTTCCTAGAGCCATGATTTACCTGATAGCCTGTCTGTGTTAGGAGGTAAAGTCAATGAGCACAGGGCCCACACTTGTCTTATTCTGTTTGGAGTTCCCAGGGCCCAGCCAGGATTCTGACAAATGACAGATGCTCTGTAAACATGCATTAAATCAATAAGGGAAACTGCACAGTGGAAGCCTGTCACTGTGTGACACTTGCAGTTAAATTATGGTCTTATAGACACAAAACACTGGTGTCAGCATGACAGGAGGATGGCACCTGCTTGGGGATATTCCAAGATCAGGCATTTATTTCTCATATCATCTGAAGGAAAGAAAGGAACTTCCTAACAATGAGGAGTTAGACTGCATTTATTCCTCCAAATTCACAGTCCTCCACAGTCCCACCTTGTGAAATATGTTTCCTCACCCCAGACCTGTGTTTTCCCTGTTCTCACAGATACCTGACCTACACAAACACTGGATCCTCAACCTTTGGTAGAGCTCCTGCCAGGGGAGGAAAGAGCACACCCTGTTCTTAGAGGAATCAGGGAAGACTTTTCATTCCCAAAATTCTTGGTCTGTGGGGCACCTGCCTGTTGTCTCTAAAGATATGTCTCTACTTCATGATGTCCTGGGGAACAAGGGAAACTTGCTTTGCTGGATGGTGCAGAGAACCCAGGAACTGTAGTTTCTTCCATCTTACAGGTGCTGAGGGTTCTAAAACAACCTCTCTTCTCCTAAGAAAAGAACACACAGGGGCCCTAGTTGAGTATTCACTTGGAGATGCTCCTGCTCCTGCACCCTGTGGGCTCACAGGGACACAGAAATGGCTTATATGCAACATCTCAATGTGGTGATGGTGGACACATAAGACATATTTTGGGTCAATCTTTGAGACCTATAACTTTTCCTCAGCCTCAGAAGAACCTTCACCAGGCTCTTCTTCTGATTACTTGAAAGCAGAGAGCTCTGTATGGCTCAGCACATGCCCCTGGTGGGACAGTTATCCTGACACTGTACTCATAATATTCAGGACATGCCTGCCTTTTCACTAGGCTCACCCTACACTGCTCAGTGATGCTGTGCAACACCTGACATTGGCTGCAGGTCTGCTTCTGTCCTCTATGGGACAACATTGAGCCACAGGAAATAGACAAAGGAACCCAGCTTTGGCTAAGAACATGGAGAAGTGGCCTGATTTTCATCCCCTGCTTCAACACGTCTTACTCATGTCCATTTTCATGACTGCTCTATGGAACCTGCTACTTCTAGAGACTGTTCACAGAAATGGCTCATGCAGTAACCTTGGCAAGCTCAGGGGGCCACATGGCATGCCTGACAAGACTCATAGAATATTCTCATCAGAAATATCTAACTTGGCAGGTGATGGCACGTTGTCACATCCCAGGCCTGGTTTTTCCTTAAAGAAGGTCAGTCTTTAACTTAAGTGAGCCCTGATCCATTTTTGTGCATCTTGGAGAGCATAAGTTTGACCCATTAGAGTGATTTCCTTGGCTGGACCATTCACGTCACAGAGTCTGGTACAAATGTATGAGACCACAGCATCCTTTATGCTGTCTGGTCGCCTGAGCACCTTCTCTGTGTGCTGTAAATTCTCATTATCTTCTGTCCACCAGTGTAAAAAATATGTGTGTATCCATTTTGCCTTTTTTTCCCCTCAGTTCTGGAGATTTCTCTGCTATATTCCCTTTCACCTCCTTCTGGTTTTTTTTCCAAGTTGTATCATCTTCTACTTTGATGATAATGTAAAAATAAGGCAAAAAACTGCCTTTCTTCAAAGCATTTGAGTCCTCTCTCCAAGGTATATGAGGTCAGTTTGGCTCAGATAAACTTATTACATTGCTGTATAAGCTTGGACTTTTTTTTGACCTTGACAAAGCCTAGGAGCACCTTCTCTCTCAGGGGTTTCTGTGCTGCTCTCTTCTCCATGCCTGGAATCATCCATGGACAACTGTGGTGATGACAAGGAATCTGCCCAGGGATAACTGAGAGGTTTTGCCTCTCAGCCAGCAGCACAAGGACAGGTCCTACAAACAGACTTGGAGAGGAATGGTCTACCTGAAACTGTCCCTTGAGAACCAGGTAGCCCACAGACATCCCCCCTTTCACAATAGTCCCTTCTTCCTGGGACACAGAGGACATCTCCCACTCACACCAAAAACTGCATGTCTTAATGAGAATTCTCACTTTCACTTTTTATCCCTGGAAGCAAAAGAGAGTCTGTTGACAACCTGAGATAGAAGGAGGGTCCCCTCTGAAATTATCACCAAGTTTGACCACTTCTCATCCCCAGAGTTATTTCTGTTACCTTCATGGGGGAGAAAATAAAACCAGAGAGCTTTTGAGAATATGGGGAAGACCTGGTGTTCAGCTGGGTTTCTGTGTCACAAACAAGTAATCCCTTCTTTGATGATATCTGGGGCTCTCCATCTGGTGCTGACAGACCCAAACTAAAGAAACAGCAGAGGCCATTCTGGCATTAGTATGACATCCTCTGAAGACACCTGTGTCCCTGTCAGCCCTGGGATTCCAAGTGTGCTCCACAGGCTATTCAGATCAACCTCCCCTCAGAGCTTGTCAGATACAGCGTCTCTAGCCCACTGCACCCAGCCAGAGTCTGTAGTTTAACAGGATCTGGAGACTTCCCCTGTGCATAGGAGAGCAGGAGAGTTACTTCTACTTTTACATCAAGGGATCTCACTCTGAATGGACACCCACATTAGCTGGACAGGTGCTTAAGTTGCATTTTTGAGGGGTCACCTGGACATTGCAACGTTACAATCTTTCACAGATGATCTGATGCACAGCAAGAGTGACTTCTTTGTGACAGGTTTCTGTGACTTAGCTCAAGAACTACTGCTCTGAAGGGAAGAGTCAAAGGTGGGGGAGAGAGAGAGAGCAAGAGAGCACTGTGAGAAAGACTACTGGGCACCTGACAGGAAGCTGTGGAGAAACCCCTCTGGGGGTTAAACCTAGTAACCCCAGGCTCATGTTTTTCCAAGTACAGCATGAGCATGGGTGTTTGTGTGTGTGTGTTTATGCATGTGTGGATTTGTTTGCATGTGTGTTTATGTGGTATTGAGAGGCCTCAGGGAAACAAATTATAAGAGGACAGCACTGGTTAGAAGAGCCAAGGATGGCAAAATTTAGAGCAGGGAGTGAGATGGTCATATGCATACTCCCTGCCCCCAGCTCACATGACAAGAATTGTAATCTTGCTCCAGAATAAAGGTCAGCCAAAGGTAGGACACACAGCAGACTGCATCATTCTGGACCGAGGTGCCTGTGAGCCTTACAGAACGTCAAGCTTCTGTCAAAGAGGCAACCACACAGCATACAACATTCACCATGGGGTCCCTTTCAATCTCTACCCACAGAGGACTTGTCCACTGGCAATGGCTCTTACTGGTTGGTAAGTAGGGGACAATTCCTTGGCATAGACTAAGGATGTGACACAGAGACTGGCTGGGGTATGCTGAACAGACTAGTGTTCTGAGAGAGGAAGGAAGGCTTCTGTCTGGACCTGAGTGTAAAGGACAAAAGGGAAGAGTAGGATAGAGAACGGTGCTCAGCAAGAAAAAAATCTCATTATCTGGAGGTGGTGGGAGGCAGGAAAACCTGGATTGCTGTTCATTTGCTGTTATTCATCACTTAGTATTGAATTATGAAAACTGGTATAATAATAATGATTTATTGTTGACAAACTTCCTCATGTCAGGAAACATCAGAAAAATTTAACCAGGGGTACTAGACGTTGTCTTTACTGCAAACCCCAGATATGGGCAAATAAGCCCCAGAAGGTACAGGACTCATTGATTCATCCCCAGGTATTTTCAAGCTTTTGTGGTCACTGGGGGTACTAGATCAGGTAAGCCCTGCTCTAAGAAAGTCCACTTTCTATGAAGGACAGAGGGACAAGGAAAGGTATAGATGTGAGGTCAGGTATCCAAAACAACCATGAAAAAAACAGAGCAGGGCAGGATAGAAAGTGAACACAGAATCCTTAGAGAAGGTGATCGGGAAACATGTCTTTCTAAACGGCTGGAGTGCCAGCATTGGTTTAAGTGCAGTGAGGAGGTTACCAAGACAAACACCTAGAGAAGAGTATTTGAAACATAAAAAACAACAGCTTCAGAGGTGCTGAAGTAATGGGGGCCATGCTGTTGACCTTGACCATGGAAGACACACACTCACCAACAGACCAAGGCTGAGAGATAAAGAGACTCACTCAGAATTCAGGGCCTCATCTTCCTGTTCCAATACATAGATGAAAATACTGATGCATTTTTTTCTTATTTCCTAGTGTCACTCTTAACCTTCTGGAGCCCACCCACCACAACCACAACCAAAATTTCGTCAAACTTTGCTACCGAAGGGGAGGATGTGTTTCTGCATATCCGCAATATGCCTCCTGGGGTTGTAGCAATTGTGTGGTACAAGGGGAAAGGCACGGACCAAAATAAAACAATTGCATTTTATGCTATGAAATCACGTTTACATTTATGTGGTCCTGAATCCAAAGGAAAAGAGAAGATAACCGAGGAGGGATCCTTGCTATTGAAAAATGTCTCCAAGGAGGACAAAGGAATGTACACAGTAGTGGCTCACCTTCCAAATTCAGAAACAGAAACAGCATTGGGGCAACTTGATATATATGGTGAGTGATTGCTCTCTGATGACTGGGGGTTGTGAGGGGTGACTCCTACTTCACACACATAACTGACAGCCCAAGACACTAACTCCATTCCACTCTGCATTTTGTTTCAGGTTCGGTTTTTACATTTAATTCAGGTACACAGAATGTAGACAGGCTCTGAAGATAACAGTTTGATTTTCTGGTACATCTGGTAGTTTACTGATTTTAGATTGGTTGCTATCCTCCTTTTGGTTGTGTGAGGAAGGGAAGGGTTTCTACCTATGCCTCCATCTTGGCTAGAACTCTGCCTTGTTCTTTTAAAGATTCAAGTTGGCTTAGAGCTGAGAACTGTCAACTCTGATTGCAGAAGCCTTTGGAGCAATCGAAGGTACCACCCAGGGCAATGTTCTCTCTGTTACCTGCACAGCAGAGTTACCCACACTCAGGAACACAAGCGGCAACTGCAAGTCCAAGAGTTTTGATCTGCGTTTTCCCAATGATATTGACCATGTTTTCATTTTTGTTGTTTTAGAGAGAGAAGAATGGAGGAAGCTAATGGAAAATTTTGAAAAAATATTGAGATGTAAAGAAAGAGGGCTGGATGATTGCCCTCGATAAGCGCCCTGACTGGAGACTGAGCCCGCAACCTAGGTATGTGCTGTGACCAAAGATTGAGCTGCAGGGTTTGGGTGCACAAAGCAATCCTCTAAACAACTTATCCACCAACTGCCTCGCTCATTTCACTTAGCATAATGCTCTCCAGATCCACCCTTGGTGTCATGAAGGGTAAGGGCTCCTTCTTTCTTCTTCATAGTATTCCATTATGTAAATGTGCCAATGCCTTTTGATTCACTCATTTATGGAGGGGCACTTTGATTGCTTTCAACACTTGGCTATTGTCAATTGTGCTGCTGAACATTCAGGTGCATAGGTTCTCTTGAATTGGTGTTTCAGGATTCTTAGGGTATAATCCAAGAAGTGGAGACACTTCTCAAAGAAGGACATACATAGGGCCCAGAGACATGGCAAAGGATGCTCAGTGTCACTAGCCATCAGAGAGGTGCAAATTCAAACTACAATAAGATATCACTTCATGTTGCTCAGAATGGCCATCAAAACCAAATGGAAAAACAAGTGCTGGCAAAGGTTGTGAAGAAATGGAAAACAGTACAATCTTGGTGGGAATACAGACTGGTGCAGTCACTGGAAAACACTATGGAATTTTCACCAAACACTACAAATGGAATTGCTTTTCTTATTTATTTTTAAACATTTTGTTTATTTATTTTTAACGAACTATAGAAATGATCCCTGAAAGTATAGTCTTTGCTTATTTCTAGAGACAGGAGAATGGAGGCAGAAAGATCGCACTGCTTCCTCTGAGATCTCAGCCTCTCTCAGTTCACACTGAGCTCTGTGAAGTTCACCAGAGGATGGTCCTATTCTTTCTCCCTACAAAGAAAAATGTCTGGTTGTCTCTCACATGCCCTGCCCCAGGGGACCTTGCCTACAAGCCAGGCATGTGCCCTGGCAGGGATGGAACAGGTGACCCTTTGAATTGCAGGTCCACATTTCCATCCCCTGAGCCACAGCAGTCAGAGCTTTCATTTGGAATTTTGCATGACTTGTGGTATTTGATGTTTTTTGAAGCCAAAGAAAGTTTTGGGAAAGGATTAATAAAACCTCATGAGAGCAAATAATCTTCCCTGATGATATGGTTGTAGGACTCATGGGCTGGAAAGGGGTTCCCTGTGCTGCCTCTGCAGGAACAGGTCAGGGCTCACACTGAGGTGACCAGTGCTTAGAAAGAGCACACAGTTCTTTTTACACATTGTCATCTGAAGAAAGATAATGGTCCTTCTGCAGAGGCAGGACCATCCTCTGGTGAACTTCACTGAGCTCAGTGTGGACTGAGAGAATCTGAGATCTCAAAGGAAGCAGTGTGGTCCCAGGTCTCAAGCCCATTCACAATCACTCATGATTTTTCTTTCTCCACAGAGTCCCTGAGAGTGCCTACCCTTTTAGCACTCAGCACCACAGTCACAGAGCACAAAATTGCTGTGGCTATGACCTTGACACAAATGTGGTTCTAACCTGTGTTTGTTCCATTGCAGGAATCTGGAGCTCAGGAGAAAAACGAAGTTGTTCCAGAACCACGGAATCCTCACCACAGACCCCATGAGGAAAGAGGATGCTGGGGATGACCAGTGTGAAGTCTCTGACCCATCAGTTCTGTTGAAAGTGCGCCCCCTTGAGATGGATGTGAAATATGAGTGTCCCTCCTCTCCTCTTCTATGTTATTAAACTCTGAACAATTTCGCACCTTTTTCATAGATTTATTGTCAAGGTAGATTGTCCTTAGATGTCTTGCATTGAGTAAATAAATACAAAAAAAATGTGTGCTGACATTCTCCTTACTGTTGACTGAAGGTCACATTCCACACCCGATCCACCTCTGCTTTGTCCCACATGCACCATGTCCATGGTGGAGGTGATGCTGAGCTCCTCACAAGACAGGAAGTGGTTGTTGGATGGCAGGTGGAAGCACATGAAGAGCTCACATAAAACTGAGTTTAGTGCCTTCACCAGGGAAATGTGTGGAGTGACTGTGGATACTGTTGTGGGAAATGGGAATGGACAAGGGGACACAGATATGTCTAGGACATTGATATGTGTCTCAGTTTTATTTCTCTCCCCAAATTTCAAAGTCCCACTTGAAATTCATACTTGAATGGAAATAGACTTATTTGCATAAGTCTTGTTATTGTGCCTTCTAATTAAAAATTAATTGGAGACATTTGTAATTAATTGGTAATAAACCTAAAGCTTTGGCTTAAATGTCCTAGTTCAGATGATGTCCATAGAATTAGGAGTGACCTTACTCTTTATAAAGCTAATTTTCACTTCGTGAGTATTTTGATAACTTCTGGAGAAAAGAGCATCACCCAAAGCTAGAGTGGCTGAGGGTGAAGTGTGAGGGTGAAGCTTCCTAAGGTCAAGAGGCTATTAAAGCTCCCATCTTAGGTCTTACTAAAAGACGTACATCAAAGCAAACTATATGGTTCTTGTCAGCTCGTCTGCATTGACAAACTAGTCTGGGCAAATCAAAAGACAGCAGCCATGTTAGAGGAACAAGAATACTTTTCTACCCTGGACCTCACGTTGATGAAAGGAAAGGTGACTGCAGAAAAAAAATGTAATGTCTCTATAAAAAAAAATTCCCCAGAAAATGGTTTTCTTGAGATGTGATCCTACTTCTTCCCAGGGACTCTCAGGTGTTTTGCGGCTGTTTATAAATTGCTGGGAAGTTGCACCTCTTTATAAATTGCAGACACTAATAGAGATGTAAACTGGGTCTTGGCTGAATAAGATTTAGTTGTATTTCACCCCATTATGCAGAAAGCAGTTTTGTTATGACTTAGAAACCTTAATGTTCCCCTTGAGTCTCTAATCTTCTGACAGGTGTTTGTAAATACAGGCCTCTGACCTCAAATTTTATAGAACATTTTCTCTAGAAATGTAATTGCAATTTGTGATTGCAGATTTTTTCTCTAACTTTCTGAAATATATATGTCTCCTCAAATGCTTCTTGCCAGTGTTGTGATTTAGAGAGTATCTGACTAGGTGGTTTGGGCCCATCCCTGTGAAATATAACCTTCCTGGTGTCTCTTTGCCCCAGCTCTGTGGAAGAATAGAAGCCTAACTTAGGTAGAGACCTCTACAGCCAGATGTAAAAGGACTTTTTGTCAGAATTTCATGAGGAAGTTTACTTCAATTATGTGTAAAGCCCATTAGGAAATGCAGATGCCTATGATTCCTTCTGCTGTTTTCAAATGTCGCCAGCCTGTTGTTCCAGAGGTGTTGAGTTTAGTCTCACTGCCCTGTTGCATGATCTTGAATAAAGCATTTCTTGCCCCTTTAAATTTATCTGGCACCTGTTTTACTCTGACATCCCTTACCTATAATTCATTGGTCCCTTTATGTTGCTCACAAGGTAAATCCTTATTGTATTTTCAAATCTTCTGTTTTTTTCTTTAGTGGCTGGAATCTTCAGAAAAAAGTTTACCAGTCTTCTCCCTCCCCTCTGACTTAAGTGACATAATTGAGCATTCTTATTTATCTGAATAAGAAATGATCAACAAATTGAATGAATTGTTATAACTCAGACTTGTCAATTAGCCAAATATCAAATACCCAATATTTATACTTATAGTAGCTATGCCCTTGGTGTAGCTTACAGCTCTAGAATGTTGTAAAAAGAGCAAGGCTTCTGAACTTTCTCAGGGCAGTACATAAAGAGTAGAAAATAAGTTTCTGAACTGCTAGATGTCATACAGAAATGGGAACAACTGGTGATTTTTAAACTTCCAGAACATTCTAAAGCTGCTGCCATGAAAGCAAATAGAAGGAGAGAGAAATTATTTAGCTGATGCTGCAGCCAGACAGGCAACATTAAATAGCCAAATTATCTAGACATGAGAATGCTTTTTGCTTTCTACTAAATTTATAAAAGACCCCTTTTCACAGTTTCAGTGGAGAGGAACATAGGAAAAAAGAGAAAGTAGAAACAGAAAAGAGGAAGCTTTGACCTGGACAAACAAATATGATCCCAGTTAGAAAACAGCCTTATCTTTGGGGACTCCATTACTTATAATTTATCTTGTATATGACCTAGCACATTTGGCTTAAAGGATGGTTTTATGAAGTAAACAATATTAGTGGAAAATTTCAGTGCACTTCTTCAGTGACCTAAGTATTAACAGTGTTCTCATCCCACAACCATTTTCACTGTGCCTTCAAAACACAAGATCACAGAGATTGTAAAAGATATTTTGTCATAAAACTCAACATTTCTAGTACACTTGCAGGTTTTTGTCATGTGAGTCACACACAGGCTGGCAGTGGACAAGCTCTTTCAAGCCCTCTCTGACTTCTGGCTCAGGCCAGATATGTGTCCTTGTTCTTTGTTTTCTTTCTCATTTTCCCAAGTTCTACATGGCTGTCCTTAGAGAGCCTCTGTCCAGAATTTGAGAAATAGGAAAAAACCTCTCCTCTGGTTTGAATCCTTTCTTGTTTTGGGGGACTTCTGTTGTATTTGTCTGAGTTTCTTGGAGACCAGGACAGAGGTGGATTGTATGGAGGTAGAGGTGAACATGGAAGGGAGCCATGGAGGATGGGGGACTGCTCTGGTTCTGCTCTGAATCTGCATGAAAAATTCTAATGCTTGAGAAGTTTGGGGCTTTTAGGCACTATAAATTCCAGGGGATCTAAAGTGCCATGCAGGGGAGAGTTTGTGGGTGGCTCAAAATGAAGCTAACTAATATGAATGAGGGCCTATCCTACCTGATGAGGGAGGAGCCACTGGACTTGGTGCAGTGAAGTAGGTTTCCATTCTCCAAGACTTGTGTCGCCATCAGGGGTAAGACACAGGATAGGAAATAAGGATAATACTTGAAGTCTCAGGTTAGTTCCCTTATTTTGGGACAAGTGGGAGCACCAGATGTACAGGCTTGCAGGGAATAATTGACAGTTCGTATGAAACAGGGGATGAGGAGAAGAAGGAGACAGAAGTAAGTTGGTAGTTTCCAAATGTAGATGATGGTAAAATAGGAAATAACCTCTCAGTATGTATTAAGTATTATAGGGCGATAAAAATATTTTAGTACTACATAGGTTTTGTAGCTGCACAACATTGTGATTGCATAAAATGCCACTTTAGAATGATTAATTTTAAAATGTGTTATATAATTTTCACTTCATAAAAGTAATTCTGTTGAATAAAGGAAGACAGATAAAAAGAGGACATATTATATAATCCCACTTATATAAAATTTCAGAAAATGCAAACTAATGTGTTGAGAAAGAAAAGATGAGTGATTGTCTGAATACTGGGGACTGCCCTGCCTGGTCTCAGTAAGCTGTAACCCCCTGTGACTTAGGCTGAGTGAGAGACCTCCAGACCAGGAGCCACTAAGGAGACAAAAACTTATTTCCCTGGCATGAATGCTGCCTGTTCTGTGCCAAAACCTCCTAAGCTTGATCATTTAGCCAATGACGGGTAAGAGTTCCCATGGAGGAAACATCTAAGACAGGCATGATCACATGGAGGCTTCTGGGAAGAGATTTGGGGCTGTGGAAATGAAGGAGTGATGGACATCAACCCCTGCCCCCTCGGCTTTGCCCAAGCCTGAGTCCTTGTTCTTAGAAGTGAGTAATCCAAATCTCCTTGTTGCCTTTGTCTTCTCTGTTGACTCAGGCCTGTGGAAATAACAGGGGCGGTGCAGCCCAGACCAGAAACGGTGGACACCCCAGGGTGATCAGCCCTGGGACATAGAATATGCAAGAACCTGTGAGATCCGTTTGCTGGAGGATGTTATTAGATTCTAATTTGAAGGCACAGACAGGAAACCAAAACTAGCCCTTTAAGCAATATGTTAAAACTTCAATCTCTGCCCAGAATCACAGCTGGGGTTGTTTGCAGCTTTGTAAGTCACCTACTTCTTTTGATCTTTTCTGCCAGACTGTGAATCCACAAATCAAGCCTGTATTCTCAATAAACCCCTGCTTGGGAATGGATACAGGGCACTCTCCACTAGAGAGAGTGGCCATTCTGTCCCTATTTCCCCACAGGACCTGGTTCTCTCTGTGTATATTTTTCTTGTGTTTTGATGAGCATCCACAGCAGAGATGGATACTGCTGGCTGGTATCCACCACACCTGAGGACTGTGAGTGTTGAGTGGGGTGAAGAATAAGGGGGTACAAAGGTGAAAATATTTTGGGTAAATGGATACACATGAAATGTGTATGCATGCCAACACTTCAGATTGTTCAGTTTACAGGTGTGTGGTTTATTGGCTCTCACTCATACCTCTGTCAGGCTGTACTCAGGTCCTGAAGACACGAATTCTTTGTGGTGTAGTTAAGAGGAGACAATATTTTTCCTAGATTACTGCTGTTTCCAAGTGGGCACACCCTGGATGTGAGCCCAGAAGAGTGCAATAATGATAACAGTCAGCATTTTCTCAGCATCACTGTGTACTGGGAACCTCAGACATATCAGTTCATTTAATCACCCACATGAGTGAGTTATACTTATTTATTTTGCTTCAGCTTCCCACCTTCTGACCTGTGCACATGCTGTGTCCTCTGTTTGCACCTTGTATTCCTGCCCCTTCCTGAGGTCTAGGTTAGCCTGGGTTCATTCTGTTAGATGCTACTCTACAGAAAATATCTAACTGGTCTTTTAGTGACCATCAGAATTCCAGTTATGTGAGGTCATAGTGTCCTATATTTCACCCTGTCAACCATGATCACATTTGTACTGTTTTTACTCATTTCTCAGAAAAACAACAACCAAGTGTTCGCCATATGCTGATACTCTTCTAATAGCTGGCAACACAGCACAAACCAAATCCCAGCCCTCATAGACCTGACACACCAGTGGGGCAGTTACACAATAATCCAAAAAACCCAGCAATAATAATGAGCTATAGTATGCTAGAATAAAATAAGACATGCTTGAGATGATTACTTTTCTATCAACTTAAAAATATTGGATCCACAAAGAGGAGGTGAACTGATTGGATCAGAGGGCAGGATATGAGAGAAGATGTGGTTGGAAAGAAACACCAGCCAGAACTTTGGCTTTATTCTGAGTGAACATGGAAGACTCTAGAAAGTTCAGAGCTGGAAAGGGATGTGAGTCATCTGTGTTTAGTGAAGGAAAGCAAAATTCTGCCACCCAAAAATTTGATTGAAAAGATATTGATTTTAAGCTCTTTATTAAATTCAGAAAGAACCATTGGCCCTCCTCACATTCCTGCCGTATATTTAAACAGAAAAACTTGCTGCAGAAAAATAATTAGGATTGTCACTATAGGCTAATTTAATTATGAATGGTAGGTTGGAGGGTTTTAGAAAGGCACCTGTTGGTTAGACACCCCTCTGTGTCCCACTCTTTCTGAATTGCCTAGAAACAATTCCATTGTCATGTAAAATCTCCTCTTCTTGAACCTCTAAATTTCTCTTTCTGACAACTAAAATCTAAGGCCCCATTGTCCCTTTTTCCCCCTCATCTGTCCAAAATGGTTTACGTACCCAATATTGCCTCACAGTCAAATAAAATTTTCATGCTTACATGGATTCCTGTGCTCAAATATCACAAACTTGATTTTCTTCTGCTCATCTGTCTCTGTTTGTTTGATGATTAGCTCAGCCAAAAAAAAAAGTCGAATGTTGGAGGGATAGTATTAGTATCTTTTAACCTCCATAATAGGGTTCAAGATTCATGTAGCTATTGAGCTGTATGCAGGCAACCCAGTGAGAAAGCAAGTGCAGTCATCCAGGTGACAGATGGGGGTGGCCAGACCAGGCCGAGAAGAAAGGGGTCAGTTTTTGGATGTGTTCTTAGCACCAAGTTGAAAGATTTTCTGAACAAATTAATGTGGGGTATAAGAAAAAGACAGGGGTTGTGAAAAACACAAAGAGATTCAGAAAGATTCTGGAAGAGAACATTGAGGTCTAAATTTGTCTGAGATTAAACATCTTAAAGCATCCTGAAGGGCTCTTTTTATACCAGTTGTTAAGTAAATAGTTGGACATGAACAACCAAGTCTAATTTGTCTTTTTCACCCTCTACCATGTCCCCGGTTTATCAGACAGTGCCTTGTGGGTTTATAGTACAAGTTCATTATACATTTACAGAATCAACAAATGAACAAGAATGAACTATCAAAATGTCTCCTGGGTGCCCATACATGACACTTCTTACTGACTAAGACAATACAGCAATACCACAAAGTCACCATGACTGCAGGGGGCCTTATAAGCCATTGTTGTTGTAAATACATCAGGACCTCTCTGGAGCACTCCTGCTGTCTGCGTTTTGAAACTAAGGTAAGTTATACATGAAAGTTCTTAGATAATATTGAAACTGAGCAGGTGCCCCTGTGGAGGACTTCCTGGCCCCAGTTCTTCAACAATAGAAATGGGACTAGAGCCCTACAGGCAGCAACCAGCTCAGCAAATACTAATTAAAATTAGGGACATGTAAAAGCACAACAAAAGGACTGATTAAGCAGTAACTACTGATAGCGTATACAGTAATCTGAGACATGAGCCAGGGTCACAAGGCTCCTAGTTCTTCCTGAGCAGCTGTGGGTAATGTCACAACACACATGTCCAGTTATATTCCATGAGCTAAGATGGCCCACTAGAGAGAGGCTGTGGATGCTATAGCACAGAATATTTTCATTAGCTGGTTCAAAGGGATCTTTTAATGTTTCTGTAATAAGAAGTCAAAAAAGTCATTATACTTATATTAATAAAACAATGTTTCATTATCTTATTTGGTTTGGTAGTGATGTAGGTGCACAATGACTTTAATTAAATGACTAGGTGTACTGGAACTGAGCTTTCAATGAGACTTGTTAAACCCACCTCAGAGCCATGGCTCTGCTGAGAACAGAAGCAGAGTTGCCACCACAGACATGCCTTTCAGACATCTCTTCCGTAGTGTGAAGCCTCCTGCAAATGCTTTATGATTGGTTCTACTAAATGCTCAGGAAGCAGTATAACCCTTTCTTATTCTTTGTCTATTCACTATCAGTACCTTCTTCACCAAAACCCCAACCCTTACTTTCTCTAAGTCTGCTGTCAAATATTTGGGGTCTGATTGTAACAAGTCCAGAACAGGTACCACAGTCATTGTAAACATTCCTATAGCAGCCTCTTTTGCTGCCCATTTAGTCAGATTTCTTCCTCTAGCCAGCTCAATGTCCTCTTTCTGATGTCCCAGGCAGTGCATAACTGTCACCTATAAAGATATCTGATCAGCCTCTAATAATTTCAAAATTTCTGCTGCATGCTTAATCTCCTTTCTGTTGGAGGTTAATAGTCCTCTATCCTTCCAGATTGAACCATATGCATGCAAAATCAAGGAAGCATATCTTGAGTCAGTATACACATTCATTCTCTTTTCCTGCAACAATTACAGTGCCCTCATCAGGGCCATCAGTTCAGCTTTCTGAGCAGAGATTCCTGGTGGCATGGCCTTGACCTCCACTACTCCTTCAAGAGTCACAACTGCATACCCAGCCTTTCTGATTCCTTTGTCCATATAAGTGCTTCCATCTGTATAGGGAGTTCAGCCCTGCTTCTTCTAGAGGATGGTCCTGTAAATTGATTCTACTAGAATAAACTTCATCAATTATTTCAGCAATCATGCATCAGTGCAGCTGAGTCAGGCTCTGGGAGAAGAGAGGCAGGATTTATCTTACTTACAGTTTTGAGGGAGACATCAGGATTGTCAAGAATGGCTTGGTACCTGCCCCTTCTAGGAGTGAGCCACATATTCCTTTTTTTTCTCCAGCAAGCTCAACACTTGATTAAGTGCATAAATGGTGATAAGCTGTCCCAAGAAAATATTCCAGGTTCCTGCAATAGTTCACAGGTCACCACACTTAAACAAGCGGGCCATCACTGGACAGTGTGATCTAGGTTTTTTTTTTTTTTTTTTGACACATATGCAGTGGGTTGTGGGATGTCACTAAGCATTTGGGTAAGGATTCCTAAAGCAACTCCCTGTCTCTCATGCACATGAAATTGAAAGGGATTTAGTAAGTTTAAAAGTCCCAAGGCTAGTGCAGAATCCAGGTGAGCCTTCAGGAACTCAAAAGCCTGAGTGCACTCCTTTGTCCACTCTAAAGTGCTATATTCTGATCCCTTCAGACCTTCATACACTGGGTTGGCGATAAGCCCAAAGTTTTGAATCTAAATGTGGCAGTAACTTGTCATTCCCAGAAATCCTGTTAACTGTGTCTTGGTACTGGGAGTTCTCATGTGGATTATGGTTTCTTTTCTGTTTCCAGTGGGATTCCTTTCACCAGGTGCTAGCAGAAACCCAAGAAACTTAACTGCTTGTTGGAAAATCTGGGCTTTCTGTGCTGATACTTTATAGCCACAAGATGCCAGATAGTTCAAGATAGTCATAGTATTAGTTAAACACTGCTGAAATGATGTCCCAGTAATTAGGAGGTCATCCACATAATGCAAAAGAAATTCTCCATCTGGTGTTACTGGTCATTCCTTTAAGTCCTGACTCTGGATCTCCCCCAAAATGGTGGGGGAGTTCTTGAACCCCTGTGGTAGAACTGTCCAGCAGTACTGAGTCTTGACCTGAGACTTTGGGTCTTCCCATTCAAAAGCAAACAATGGGTGAGAGTCCTGATTAACTGGAATGCAAAAGAAGGCATCTTTTTAGCCCAGTACTGAATACCAAAGGCTGTCCCCATGTATACTACCTTTTGCCAAAGTATAAGGATTCCGAACAGAGGGGTGAATGTCTTATACAATGTCATTTATGGCCCTTAAATCTTGTACAAACTGATACTCATTCAAATGAGGTTTTCTGATGGGCAAGATGGGGGTACTGTTTGGATAACCACCAGGCTGAATAAGTCCATATACCTGGAACTTCTGGATTATTGAACATATTCCTTCTAAGATGTCCTTTCACAAGGGGTACTGTTTCCTATTGGGAATTCCTACCCCTGGCTTGAAGTCAATCTTAACAGGAGAGGCTCGTTTAGCTCTTTCTGGCCTCCCAGCAGACCACAGAATGGGGTTTACCTGATTCTTGATTTCCTCTGGCTCCCCTCTGGGTCTCATGAGGAACTGCCATGCATCTATCCTCTGGAGGGACCTGTAGGTGGAGGTGCTGTTCCTCTGGAAGAAGAGTGATCTGAGCTTGGAATTTTGACAACAAGTCTCTTCCCAAAAGAGTTATGGGACACTCAGGGATATATAGGAAACTATGACTTAAGACCATATCCCCCACAGCACATTCTAATGTTTTCAGGAAACATTGGCTTTCAGGGTTTTTTGAAATTCTGTTACTGTTACAGCATGTCTCAAGGATTCAGCTAGGGGTCTATTGGACACAGAATATGTTGCTCCAGTATCAATCAAAAAGTCCACAGTTTTCCCCCAGCACTAGTTTTAACCAAGGTTTCCGGTTGGGGGACATTAATAGGTCGCTGTAATGAGAGAACCTCTGGGCACCATCAGTCATCATCAGAATGATCTCCTCTCTTTAGCATAACTCTCAAATTCTCAGGCTCTGGCCCTGCCCTCCTTTTCCTGGAACACTTGTTTCTCTAGTGCCCTGTTGTTTTGCAATACACATATTGATCAGCAGCCAGCATTTTAGACAGGGGTCGGCACCTCCTGCCTGCAGATGGAAATTTCCTGGAGCCTGTTCTAAGAGGATGGTGGCTGCTTGGGCCTTCCTCTCTTCTCTGCTATTGTAAACTTTGGAGGCAATATCTAGTAATTGAGATGAATTCATGCCTGTTCTTCCCTCCTACTTCTGAAGTTTATTTCTCATATTGGATGTGCTTTGGGAGATAAAAGTCATATTCACCATTCTAACATTTTGAGGGGCTTGTGGACCTAAGTCTGAATATTTTCTATAAGCTTGGTAGATTCTTTCAAGAAACTCAGAAGAGTCCTCTGTGAACTTTTGTTGCACTGCTTGTATCATTTTCAGACTTTCCTTCTTGGGGATTACTTTCCCTCAATAATGAATCTCTTATAATGCTTTAAGAGAGTAAGGTCATGTCTATTAGGATCCCAGTTGGGCCCAGTTAGCAGTATCGCTTTAGTAGGGTCGGGGTCCCCATCTGGATTTTCTTGGTGTATCTTCTGATCCTCTTCATTTGCTTTATGCAACACTAGTCTGTACTCATCCCCCATAAACAAGATGTTTAATACAGCTTGCATGTCTGCCCAGTTGAGATGATGTGTGGCAAAAATGGATGCAACCAAATCAGTCATTGTAGCAGGGTCATTCCTGAAGGCCACGGGGTTTCCCAGTTTAACAGATCTGATGTAGAAAATGAAGTATGTGCCCAATAATATGCAGCAGGCTGGCCTTCTGGCCCTAGTCCAATTGGAAGTCTCTAGAAAGGATATTGCCCTACCCTGGTAAAGGGCTTTTCCTCCACCAAATTTGGTTCCCTGATGGGTTAGACATGGTGAAAATGGTTCAGGCTCACTTTCCCCAGTTCCCTCCACCAAATAAGGGGGAAGATCCCTGGACTGGGGGTGGGGGGGAGGGGGCGCTGTGGGAACCCTGACCATCATTGCAGCAGTAATAACATCTAGATCTTCCTGGTCTTTCTTTTCTGTACTTCTGCTATCTTTCACATGAAAATTCCCTTTTCTCTGAACCATTAACTTATTTCCTTTTAATTCTGCCTCTTTATTATGTCGACTCATAAAAGCTTCTATGTAAGGCATTTCATACAACTTCCCTGACCTCTGACAAAACAGCTCTAATTGCAGTATAGTGTGGTAATTTAAAGATCCATTCAGTGGCCAGCACTATCCTGAATCTAGATTCTATGTAAGCCAAACAGTGTTACAGGAAAATCCATTTTCTTTTTTATCATTGGGTTATGAGAACACATCTACCAATTTACCAGAACCTGTCCTAGTGGGCTGTTTTCCAGAACAGAGGGTTTTCCCCCCATTCTACCAGACAGAGCTCCAAACAGAGGGTACCTAAACCAAATCAAAAGATGCCGTTTTCCAGACAGAGCTCCTTCAGACAGAGGGTAAACAAACCAAATTGGACATCGTTTTTCAGACTGAGTTGTGTAACCTAGAAAGGTATCTTTACCAGATGACCTAAGTTGTGACCTAGGATTTTATCCTCAACCAGAAAGTGCAATGATTCAAACAAACATGATAAACGACAAGTGCCAGGAGTGATGGAGAGAATCCCCAAGTGAAATCACTGGGCAGCTACTTGGGATTCTCTGAATGCAAACCACCCGGGGCCTTTCAGCCCAGGCAGCCAATGGGGCTCCTCACCAAATACCCAGACTACCTGGAGAGTCCCAAAGTCTGTCCCAGCAGAGTTGCCAAAAGATGAAACTACAAAAGACACCTGCGTTTGGGCTTCGTGTCACTACCAAAGCCAATAAGCAATGACAGCAATTGAATCTTTATGGGCTTTTAATTCTCATGGCCATCTGAGAAGATGGTGAGTTCATACCCTAACAGACCATCTTACTAGGGTTATAACTTTTTACCTTAAACTAAAATTTTCCAACTCTTGAGCCCTCTATCATTTTGACAACTAATGAAATTTTTTCATGCACAATCAGAAAGAAGACAGCTCTAAAATTTAACTGAATAAATGGGAAGCATATTTGTATTGGAAATTAAAATCTTCTAGGAAGGGTACAGATAAATTCTTTTATAAAAAGTTAATACAAATTTTCAGAACTGTCTCTGAACTAAAGAAGGCTTCTGAAGCTAGCAAATGCCAGCACCTCATTCTTCCTCCTTCTGATAGGGGACTCAAGAGTTGGAAAAATTTAGTTTAAGATAAAAAATTATAATACTACTAAGTAATGTATATGTTAAAGCTTTTGTTTCAGAAACTACAGATAGATAAGGCTCATCACGGCTCCTAAGAAAACAGCCTACCTCCTGGGGTACTGCTAAAGATTATTGCCTGGGGACAAGTGGAGGCATCTGGGCATTTGTGTTCCAGGGACAGACAGATGACCACCCACCCCCAGGAACAGCTAACTACCCAGAACAGGAATGTTCCAGCTTCTTTCACCTGATCCTGTCTGAATTTCAAAACCCCTCACCACACCTTGTTTATTTCATGGTATAAAAACATTTGCCTGGAAAGAAAAGACAAGATGGTCTTCTAGGTTATGAACCCATGATCTTCTCAGATTGCAGGCCATCTGAATATAATGCCCATAAAGATTCAATCACTGTCATTGCTCATTGGGTTTGGTAGTGACAGGGAGTCTTTTCCAGTTTCACTTCTACAGTCCCTTCGCTATGTCCTCTGTTTTCTGAGGTTTCTCAGTATACACTTGCCCTGTTTTTGTATTTATTGTTTTACTTTTTCCTGCTTCATTTCATTTATAGCCCCTAACCTCTCACTCCTTAATAGACTTTGAGAACATGAGAATAGAAATTTTGACAAGAATTATCCAGGAATTCTGGCAGTTCCATTGAGGGAATAGCTGGTCTCAGGCAGAGGTGAATCAGCTTAGGTATTTAGGAATACCTGTATTCCTAGATAATTATGAATATCTATATTCCTAAAACTACAATACAATTTTAAAATCTACTTGAATGTTTCATTGATTTTTTCTGGGGTCTTGAGGTGTTCACCAAAAAAGTAATCATTTCAATGTTGAAATATGTGATTCTGGCTATTCTGACCCATTCTAATTAATATATTAAGTGGTTCCTGAAAGTAAAGCAACAGAATTAACAAATATGGTTAATTGAGAAACTTTATAATGAAGTCTGCTCACCTTAAAAATGGTTGTAGGAAACTAAATAAGATTTAGAAAGAGAAAATACAAACAAGCAAACATGTGTTTGCTATGAAAATGATCAGGGTATTTTATTGTCTGCTTACCAATATTTTAAAACAAAGTAAAACTGCTGTCTTGGGGGAAATTTCAAAGGCCCTTGCAGGTACTGATTTTACATTATTTGTTCTTTATCACATCCAGCTGAGTTGTCTTCTTCCTGGGAGTAAAACTTCGGTGCAAATAGTAGGAATGTCTAATCAACTAGTGACAGTTTCTAAATCACAACCTGCCCCCTTACAACTGCAAAAGGTGAGGAGGCAGCATATTTTTCATTGGTCAAATGAGACCAATTCACCTGATAAGGGTGAGGCTTTTTTATATAACCATGGTGCCCACATATTTTTTTTTTCTGGAAGCATGAAAGCTATTTGGAACTAAATGCTTTGGATACTGAATTAATCAGGGAAATTATATTTATAAAGCAACTGTCTCAAGAAGAGAGAGAATATTCTGTCTCTCTCAAGAAAAGAGAGAATAGTAAAAAGCCTTGAGAGAATATTTGTTGCAAAATGTTCCAATGCAACTTGGGCCCTTTCCGGTACAGACAATGGCAACATGAAGTCAGTCACTTCTTTTAACACAACGGTTGATAATACATTGCCTCAACATGATTTTTCTCATTATTTGTTTAAGACCTGATGCACTAGCTGGAATTAAGACCACTATACAAAACCACTTTAAAAGAGGACTTAAAATTTCATAGAAAAGTTTCTCTAATTCTTGAGCCTGGCAGCTCACAGAAGGCCTGGGCTGGAGGCTGGGCAACTCTGAATATTGCAGCCCAGACCTGGTCCCCATTCTCTTAAAACCATAGAGAGGGAGGAAAGTGAAACCCAGTCTGTCCCTTCATGGGGCATCCAGGAGGACCAGCAGAACTTGCTCAATGGTGTTAAAGTGAGCAGGAGGCTTATTCCTTTTTTCTTTCCCCTCTGTTTTTTTTTCCTTTTTTAAATTTCCCCACCTAAGACAATAAGATGTGGAGTTATGAAAGGTCCAAAGACAGATCCAAAGGCGGAGCCCAACAACAACAACCCCCAAGTTGAGAAACTGAAATTTCTCTTCCATATGTTAAATTTTCTTCATTTTGTTTCTCTCTTTCATTGCATTGCTTGACTGGTTTTCCTTATGCTCTCTTTATTTTACTTTAATTTTCCTTCTTTCATTTCACTTGGGTTTCAATAGCAGTCTTCTTTTGATCATCTACTTTCCATTCTGCTTATCCAAATCACATATTTCTTGACATATTATTGTTGTTCCAGTACTATTGTAAATATTTGTTGTTCCCTACAATTGTACAGACTACACAGCAACCCTCCCTCATCTTAGCCCGCTTCACTTTATTCCTAAGCATTATTATTGTTGTGGTTAACTCTATTTTCTCTTACTTTATGCCTACTTTCTATCCTTTACTCCCACTATTTCTCATCACCTAACCTTGTGCAAGCACCCTGTTTTCTGGATTCAGCTCACAATCATCCTCCCCTCTAACAAAAGTCTTATCTCTCTTTCACCTGTAATAAAAAGTGGCTAGTTGGGTGAAATATCACAGTTAACACTATACATATCCAAAGAATCTCCTATTTTTACTCCACTTGCTGGTTCTTAAATCCCATTACATACTCTCCCTCTGTCTTAATCCATTTTGCCTACCCCCTGCCACTGATCACATACAAGAATAGGTGGGTGCTGTGAACACCAGTATACCCACTGGAGGAGAGAAATCACCAAGAAAGGAACCACCAAAAGGTAAAAACCAAAGTACAGCAAGAAAACCCACACAAACAGAAGAAGGGGAAACCTAGGGCATTCAGACAAGGAGATCAAAGAGACTACACCACTGAACCCCACAGAATTCCTACCATAGAAGTTCACCCTACAAAGACAACTAGCAACATGAAACATCAGGAAGTGCAGAAACAAACAAAAAGAGTCACCTAAAATGGGGAGACAAAAAAAGAACATGAAATCAAAAGGAATGGAAGACTGCCCACTAAAAGAGCTAAGTGAAATGGAGGCAAGCAAACTATCAGATATAGAATTCAAAATAATGGTTATAAAGATGCTCAAGGAATTCACAGACAACTGCAAGGAACTGAATGAGAACTACAATAGTATGCAAAAGGAAATAGAATACAAGGAAATAGAATACAAGAAGCAGGAAATAAAATACAAGGGAGCCCGGATAAGACTGGCAGCTGACTTCTCAATGGAAATGCTCCAAGCCAGATGGAAATGGCAGGAAATATTTCAAGTAATGAAAACCAAGGCCTGCAACTGAGACTACTCTACCCAGCAAGGCTCTCAGTTAAAATGGAAGGCTAAATAAATGTTTCCTGGGCAAAAGAAGCCTCCAAAAATATACCTCAAATCAGCACTGCAACACATGCTAAAGAGTCTGCTTTAAGAAAAGGAAAAAAAAAACAGTGTGAGAGAGAGAGGAACACAGGTAAAAAAATGGAAATGAATAAATACCTAACAATAATAACCTTAAATGTAAATGGATTAAATGTTCCAATCAAAAGAATATGATCGGTGAACGGATAAGTATACATCACCTACACATACACATACAAGAGACCCACTTTAGAACAAAAAACCTACACAGACAGAAAGTGAAGGGCTGGAGACAAATTTTCCAAGTGAATGGACAGGAAAAAAGAAGCCAAGTTGCAATACTTATATCAGACAAAATAGACTTCAAAAAAGGGCCATAAAAAGGGACCCAGAAGGTCACTTCATGATATTCAAGGAAAGAATCCATCAAGAAGACATAAACATTGTAAATATATATGCACCCAACATAGTAGCACCCAAATACATGAAGAAAATCTTGGAGGACTTCAAGAAAGACATTGACTGCAATACCATGATAGTAGGGGATTTCAACATGCTGTTGTCAAAAATGGATAGATCTTCCCAACAAAATATCAACAAAGATACAAAGATATTGTGGCATTGAACAATGTTCTAGATCAAATGGAATGTGTGTGTGTGTGTGTGTGTGTGTGTGTATATATATATATATATATAACCTTACATGACAAAGAAGCAAAAGCAAAAAATACATCCTTTTCAAATGCACATGGAATATTTTACAAGATAGACCACATGATAGGGTACAAAAAAAAAACCCTCAACAAATTCAAGAAAATTGAAATCATATCCAACATTTTCTCTGACCACAAGGGACTGAAACTAGAAATCAACCTCAAGGAAAAAAACCCAAAACACTCAAACTCATGGAGATTGAATAGCATGCTATTAAACAGTGAGTGGACCACCAATGTGACCAAGGAAGAAATAAAAAAGTTTCTGAGAACAAATGAAAATAAACTCACAACAATCCAAAACTTATGGGACTCAGTGAAGGCAGTCCTGAGAGGGAAGTTCATAGTGATACAGGCCTACCTAAAGAAGATAGAAACATTTCCAATGAACAACCTAACCCCATGCTTACAAGACCTCAAGGAACAACAACAAAGACAACCCAGAGCAAGTAGAAGGAAGGAAATAACCAAGATCAGAGCAGAATTAAATGACACAGAGACTAAAAGCACAATTCTAAAGCACAATGAATCCAGGAGCTGGTTCTTTGAAAAGACAAACAAAACCGACAAGCCTTTAAGCAAACTCATCAATAAAATAAGAGAAGACCCAAATAAAAACAATCAGAAATAAAAGAGGAGAGATTACAACTGATACCACAGAAATACAAAGGATTGTAAGAAATTACTACAAAGAACTGTATGCCAAGAAGTTTGAAAACCTAGGTGAAATGGACAACTTTCTAGAAAAATATAATCTTCCAAAACTCAATGAAGACGATACAGAAAGCCTGAAGAGACCAATAACAGCAGATGAAATTGAAGCAGTAATAAAAAAAAAAAAAACTCCCAACACACAAAAGTCCTGGACCAGACAGTTTCACAGGAGAATTTTACAAAGCACTTCAGGATGAGCTAACCCCTATCCTTCACAGATTATTCCAAAAAATCCAAGAACACGGAAGACTCCCAAACTGTTTTTATGAAGCCAGTGTCATCCTAATCCCAAAGCCGACAAAGACATAACAAAAAAAAGAAAACTTCAGGCCAATATCACTGATGAACATAGATGCTAAACTCGTCCACAAAATATTAGCAAACTGCATCCAGGAATATGCTAAAAAGATGTTACACCATGATCAAGTGGGATTCATCCTAGGGATGCAAGGATGGTACAATATTCACACATCAATAAAGGTAATACATCACATAAACAAAATGAAAGACAGAAATCACATAATCATATCCACAGATGTGGAAAAAGCATTTGATAAGGTACAGCACCCATTTATGATAAAAACACTTAGCAAAGTGGGAATAGTGGGGGCATTCCTCAACATAATAAAGGCCATATATGAGAGACCTGGAGCCAACACCATACTCAATGGGCAAACACTTAGAGCTCCCCCATTAAGATCAGGAACAAGACAAGGATGCCTGCTTTTGCCACTCCTATTCAACATAGTATTGGACATCCCAGCCACAGCAATCAGACAAGAAAAAAAAATAAAAGGCATCCAAATTAGAAAAGAGGAAGCAAAGCTGTCATTGTTTGCAGACAGATGACATGATAGTGTACATAGAAAATACTAGAGACCCCACCCCCAAAAAAACAAAAAAACAAAAAAACCTACTCAACCTAATAAATGAATTTGGCAAAACAGTGGGATACAAAGTCAATATTCAGAAATCAAAGGCATTTTTGTTCACCAGAAGGAGAAATCAGGAAAAAAAATATTCCATTTGATATAGCAACATGAAAAATAAAGTACATAAAAGTAAACCTAATGAAGGAGGTATAAGATCTGTACTCAGAAAACTACAAGACATTGAAGAAAAAAATTAAGGAAGACACAAACAAATGGAAGCGTGTACTATGTTCATGGATTGGAAGAATTAACATAATCAAAATGTCCATACTACCCAAAGCAATGTATAGAATCAATGCAATCCCCATTAAAGTACCAATGACACATTTCACAGGTATAGAACAAAGATTTCAAAAATTTATATGGAACCATAAATAACGCAAAAGAACTGGAGCAATTTTGAGAAAAAAAAGAACATAGCAGGAGGACAATACGCGATGTCGAACTGTATTACAAGGCCACTGTCATCAAAACAGCCTTGTACTGGCATAAAAACAGACACACAGAAGAGAGAGGGGAGGAAATTTCAGGGGAAGGGGGAGGGTTTGAAGGAACTAGTATAAAGGACATATGAACAATAACAAGGGGTGTGGAGATGGGAGGGAGTTATGGAGGGCTGCAGGGGTGGGCTAGTATGGGGGTAAAGGGCAGAAAAGTGTACTCGAACAACAATTAAAAAAAAAAAACAAAACAAAACAGACACATAGACCAGTGGAACAGAACAGAGAACTCAGGAAGAAACCCAAATCTCTATGGTCAATTAGTATTGGACAAAGGCGGAAGATGCATAAAATGGAGTAAAAACAGCCTCTTCAACAAATGGTGTTGGGAGATCTGGAGAGCTACATGAAAAAAAAAATGAAACTCAATTCCCAACTGACACCATACACAAGAATAAATTCAAGGTGGATAAAAGACTGAGATATAAGTCTTGACACCATGGAAGTCCTTCAGGAGAACATCAGCAGGAAAATCTCAGACATTCCATGCAGCAATATCTTCACGGATATGTCCTTTAAAGCAAGGAACATAAAGGAAAGAATAAACAAATGGGATATCATCAAATTAAAAACTTCTGCATGGCTAATGAAAATAGCATTAACATGAAAAGAGAACAAACTATATGAGAAAACATATTTGTTAATGATACCTTGGACAAGGGTTTGAGCTCCAAAATATATAAAGAACTCACACAACTCCACTCCAGGTAGACAAAAGAACCATTTACAAGATGGGCAAAAGACTTGAACAGACACTTCTCCAAGGAGGACATACAGCGGGCCCCAGAGGCGTATGAAAAGATGGTCAGCATCACTAGCCATCAGAGAGATGCAAATTAAAACCGCACTGAGATACCACTTCATACCTGTGACAATGGCCATCATAACCAAATCAACAAACAAGTGTTGGACAGGATGTGGAGAAAAGGAAAGCCTAGTGCACTGTTGGTGGGAATGCAGGCTGGTGCAGCCACTGTGGAAAACAGCATGGAATTTCCTCAGAAAAGCCAAAATGGAACTGCCTTTTGACCCAGCAATTCCACTGTTGGGGTTATTTCCTAAGAAGCCTTAAACACCAATTCAAAAGAACCTATGTACCCCAATGTTCATAGCAGCACAATTTACAATAGCCAAATACTAGAAGCACACTAAGTGCCCATCAGTGAAGAGTGGATCAAAAAGCATGATACATTTACATGATGGATTACTACGCAGCAAAGAGTAAGAAGGAACTACTACCCTTTGTGACAGCATGGGTGGAACTGGAGAGCATTATGCTAAGTGACATAAGCCAGGTGGTGAGGCACAAATATCATATGATCTCATGTTTAACAGGAACCTAATCAACAAAGAAAACAGAAGCAAAATATAACCAGAGACACTGAAATTAAGAACAATCTGACAGTAACTAGAGGGGAGTTGGGAGGGGATAATGGGGGGAAAGGTTTTCAGGAACAACTATAAAGGACACATGCACAAAACCAAGAAGGGTTGTAGAAGCAAGGGAGGGGGGTGTGTTTGGCTGGGGTGGGGGGAGTGGAGGGGCGTAAATGCAGACAACCGTAATTGAACAATAATAAAATAATTTTAAAAGCTACACTTTTTATGGTTTCTCTTTTTCAGGCAGGTTAATAAGAAGTTAGCAATATTCCTTGGCAAGTGAAATGGAGAAATTGAGACAGATAGCTGAACTGGGTAAGCAATTTGTAGCCAAATACAAAATCTCACCAGAGTGAAAAGCCTCAAGTGCTTAACAGTGAACAAATACGTGCTGGACCACCCATCAGGGTAGTCTTCCCTCATCTGGAAATTTGCTGGTCATGTAATTTCAAACTTGTATCCTGGATGCAACCAATTAGTGGAGACCACAACCATGAAGAGGCACCCCTGAAAAAACTGATGAATATCTTACTGAGCTCTTCCTTGAGACCTCACCTAAAATCTTCACTTTTTCAAAGTAGATAGAACTCCTTGAGACACAGAAATCAGTGTGTGTTCTTCTTCATCTTCATTTTTTATCAGAACATTTTTAATTTTTAAAGGTTTTAACAACAACCACCCCCATAATTCAACCAATTTACAATGACTTAGTAACATGCAAATACTTCAGACAGAAGAAACATGGTTGATCTTGATGAATTTACTTATAATAAATTCTCATGATATTTTATGTTAAAATATATGAACTGGCTAGACATTATTAGTCATCTAAAGTAAAATGGCAACATGACGATCTAAACACTGGTATGAATTTATTAGTCAATTTAAGGTCAGTGACTGCAGAGATTTATTTTAAAAATCTGGGGTCAAAATTTTTTAGGAAGCAACCATGTACCTTTGTACACTTGAAGAACAACAGCTAAAAACCTACTATAGATGAATACCATTAAATAATGATGTCAACATCCATCACACATCTGTTTCAAGAACAGCATGTGTTCAAAATTGTACACTTCTTTATAAATAAACATCACAATATTACTAACTACAGAGAAACCAGCAGAATGAGTTCCAAAACATGTTAACTCTCATAAGGCATTCCTGAGCTCTGTTTTAAGGCATCAATTTTTATCTTGTGGTTTTAAGAACATCTTCTTTGCTTTAATTGGTTTTATATCTCCATGTTCACTCCATGTTCACCTTCTTCATAATTGGCACAGTCTCTTTTTGTGACAATTTTTTTCCATGTCCCCCACCAAAGTCCCATTATCTTCTAGCCATTTTTTCATCTGACACATCAAACTCCACTGTTTCATCTTCAACTTCTGTTTGTTCTTAGAATTCATCTGAATCATTGATTTCTCAACTTCAGGATTAAATCCTCTGAATGGCATTTTTCCATAGAGGAGATCTTCACATAACAAGAAATTCTGCCCTTCCATTATAAACCTGTTTTTCTCCTTAAGCTCTGGCAAATCCAAGTACCAGTGTTCTTCACTAATAGTTCTCTTCTCTTACTCTTATAGTTGTTTCTTGGTTTCTGAGTACAATCTTTTTTGCATGAACTTCATGTGAAGCAAATTCTTGGACAACTTAATCTTGCACTCTGCCACCATGCTAGCTTCCACTGGGTCCCACTCTGCCACAGCATGAGTCCTTCTCAAGTCACATCTACTTAAATATCCTTTTCAAGTAAATTTTCTCTTTTCTAAACTTTAATGGATCTTCAGGAAACTTGCAGCCAGGGGAACAATGGGCAACAGCAACTCATCAGGGGAAACCTCCTGAACTTGTTCCCAAGACCCCTTTTCTGTGATTCTGCTATAAGTGGAGAGCAGCCCCATCCTATCCTCACATCTTTCTTACAGTGTGTGAAGAGAGCCACAGCAGACCCACCCAGTCTCTCTTCTACTGTTTTCATTCTAATCTCATCCATATTTCCTCTCCCCAGCTTAATAAACATAGTCTCAAAATTACCTGGTCTTGTGTTGTGGAATTCTTCCTGCACTAACCCAAGAACCCACACCCTAACAGCTGGCTTTAGGCCATCCTGTCCTGGGCCTGGCCCCTTTTCTGGTGATATTTTGAAGTTTAGAATAAATGTTATTGCAAAAGGAAAAAATGTATGTGTGTGTTCTTAAGAGAGGTTAAAAGTAAGTAGTTTCTCTTAACAACTGGGTTATTTGTGAGTGAGTAAAAAGAGACAAGCTTAGAAAGTCAAGGAAAGTTGTCGAAGGTTAGTGGAACAAAGATATAGAGGAAGAGATTAAATGTATAAACACTACACTTTAATTATGTGAATGTCCTTACACCCAAACTGAACAAGGGATACTAACTATATTAGTTAAATGGACGCTGAAGTAGCTATAGAAACACAGACCTCCATGCTTGCTGCTGAAGCAGGGGAAATGTACTTGTGAAACTCTTATTGTCTTCCTCACCTGTGGAACTTTCAGATGGTAATTGTAATTTACAATATGTGTACTTACAGCCCAGTCCCCAAATTAACCTTAAGTTTACAGCTTCTAAGTGTAGAACTAGTGAAAATCAGATTAATAATAAAGACATAATTGCAGGTGGCCCGTGGTAAATGCAATCCCATCTCATGGTGACAATATTTATACTGAAGAAGTGTGTAGTGTTCCCTCAAACTACAAGTCAATGCTATACAAGATGAATACAGAGAAATGAGACAAATAACAAAACTTAGATCATGATAGCTTACAGGATAGAAATGATCCAGAATGTTTGTCTTAACAAAGTCCTGTGAAACTGACTGCTTTCCATTTACCTCCTTTTCTCTTTTGAGTACATATGACTTTGACTTCCATGCATTGTTGAGGTCTTGCTGCATCACCAATAGTTTTATTGTTCAGCAAGAAAAACACTGCCACTAAGTCTTTCTAAGAATCCCACCTAGCACTTGAGACAATGTTATATAACCAAAAATCAGTCACCAATGCATTGTTTAGAAATGGGAAAGTGTGAACAAAATAGTGGCCACATACTAATCCTGACAAGCTCAGGCAAGGCCTGTGTGGTGGGACTTACAAACTCAGAGACCTGAGGTGAACACAGAGGATGGTCTGAATGATGGGCAGTCATGTCCTAGGCCAGCAGCTCTTTAGATAATGACCAATCTTTACCTTAACTGAGCCTGTTTATTGTCTTTTTGCATCTACCATGACATAACTTTAAAATGTCAGGACAATTTATGTTTTTGCAGACCTCTCACTTCAAAACAGACAACAAAAACCTTTTATTGTTATTGTTATTCTGTTCATTATTTAATGTTAACTGTTCTGAACTAATAATCCTAAAAAAATAAAAAGGTTTCTATTGCTTTTACTTTTTCCCAATCTCAGAGATTTCTGCGCTTTGCTATTCTCTGTCTCCCCAATCTAATGCCAGTAGATTTCATGTAAGCCCTTGGGCTCCTGGCTTTGACTGTACTGTATAAAATAAGGTGCAACACTGCTGTTATCTGAAAAAATTTCTCCATTCATTGAGATTTTGCTTCCTGGTGATTGTCTTCAAGATTGTCTCAAAGAAACTCAGAAAAATTCTCTGCAGGTTTAGATGTTTCTTACATTGACAGTTGAAAATTCCAAGCTTCTGATCCAGAAGTGGTCTTTCTGGTGACCCGCCCTAACTCTGCCACTATGCAGAAGCCTGTCAAGAATTGTCTCATCATCTCAAAGCACTCTCATCACCCTCATCATTTACAACATTCCAAAAGTTTAGCCACTCTTTTCTAATTCTGAGCAAAGAGGACCAAACATCTTTTTCTAATGTCAAATGACGTACCTGAGGCTTCTTGAGGTGGGATGATGTTCCAGAGTCACTCAGCCCACAGGTGGACTCAGACATGTCACATATGGTCTATTGGCACTTGGCATGCATGCTTCATTTTTTCTATGTTTTCTTTTATATCACAGGGACTGAAAGTTTCAATATTACTTTTCCCATAAATGTTGTGATTGAGAGTCTAAATATGAGTCAAGTTCAGCCTCCAAGGTAGAGTTGCATTTGATTCAAGAGCTGGAAGGGAGAACGGTCATTATTTCTTTTAATGTGTTGACTGATGGGTGGATTGTGGCAGAAGAAGCAGGTGTTTCCTTACCTGTGCTTGGGGCTGTGGCCATATGACCTTGAGATCAGACTTCCAGTGGCAGCTCCCTCACTTCCATTTCTCTAGGTATTCATGGTTTTATAAGCAGTATATCTTTGTCTTGAAGATGTTTCTGCACATGTGGTCATTGAAGATTTACCTTTAACTGCCCATAATTGGAAATAACACAAGTGTCCATAAAGGGTGAATAGATAAATAAAATTAATGCATCCTTGGAATGAGATATAACTAGAGAATAAAAAAAGAACTATGTCAAAATAGCCAAATTTGGGCTCAAATTAAATACTTCATGCCAAAAAATTTGAAAATTCCAGAAAGTGCCAATGAATTTATACTGAACAGAACTGAAGAGAGTGACCTTAACATTAAAAATGGAGGTGGAGAGGTGAAGAAAAAGGAGATTACAAGAGGGCATTAGAAGACTTTAATAGTAAGGCACATGGTCTTAATTTTCATTGTGCAACTCTCCGGTGCATGCATCTGAAAACACTTCATAAATTGCATACTTTCAATATGTTAAGCTCATTATATTCAACTATAATTGAATAAGTATATTAAAATTATATATATTTCTATGAAATATTGACTAAAGTATAAGTTGAATACAAAGTACAAAACTAAAAAAAAAAGATACTCAACTGTAACTTGACATTTTCTTGCCCATGTTTCTATTTGTCCACAGGGGGTGATAGGACTTCTCTGCAGATGGAGCCCTTTTGGGGCACCACTGACTTCGCCTCAGCTGCACCCATAGTGCAGCAGGGGTCCAACCTCAACAGCATCACTCATTACACCGTTTTTCTACTTCTTCAAACTCCCGTAATGGACTCTGTCTACTCTTCCATCCAGCCAAGCATCACCCCTACAGAGGCCAGTCTTCTGAGGAAGATTTTTTTCCCTAAACCTTCGTTCTTTATGGAGTAAATGTCCACTACTTCTCCAGGTTTCAGCCAAGAGAATACTCATCATGTGCTCATCATGTTCTCCAGACCAGTTGGGAATCAATTACATACTCTGGAGGAATGAGAAATTTTGTTTTGAGGCCCTTCACTGGATTATATTAAGTTCCTAGAGCCATGATTTACCTGACAGCCTGTCTGTGTTAGGAGGTAAAGTCAATGAGCGCAGGGCCCACACTTGTCTTATTGTTTGGAGTTTCCAGGGCCCAGCCAAGATCCTGACACATGACAGATGCTCTGTAAACACGCATTAAATCGATAAGGGAAACTGCACAGTGGAAGCCTGTCACTGTGTGACACTTACAGTTAAATTATGTTCTTATAGACACAAAGGCATTGGTGTCAGCATGAGAGGAGGATGGTGCCTGCTTGGGGACATCCTAAGTTGAGGCCTTTATTTCTCATATCATCTGAAGGAAAGAAAGGAACTTCCTAACAGTGAGGGGTTGGACTGCATTTATTCCTCCAACATCACAGTCCTCCACAGTCCCGCCTTGTTAGTTAGCTGATTCATTTAGCTGATGGTGCAGCTAGGCGGGTAGTATTAAACAGCCAAATTACTTTGACCTGAGAATGCATGTTGCTTCCTATTAAATCAATGAAAGACTCTCTTTCACAGTTCTAGTGTACCACTGCAGATAGAAAATGGGGTCTAACAGCAAAAAAGGGGGACTTTCAAAAAGGGAAATATATACAGAGTAAAACAGGAACCAATCCAATCAATAGGGGCTCAATTATTGATACTTTAACATGTACAAGAGCTAACACATTGGGTTTTTAAAATATAATTCCATGAAGTACACAATATTACTGGAAACCTTACTGTAGCTCATAGAGTCTATAGCAGAAGTTCTATCTGTCCAAATATGACAACTACTTCCAAATACATTTCCCACTTTCCCCAGACCCACTTGAAATATGGCAATTGAATTCTATTTAAATGCCACCCTGTCAAGAATTCAAATGTGTCTTAGTTATAAATTATGTCTTTTCTAGCTGGGTTGAGACATTTTCTTGCATTACAGCAACAGCCTTAATTAACAAAGGTAAAATATTATTGTGAGGAATTAACACCAACTACGGAATACTCCCCGACTTACTGAGACTGAGGGACTTGTTTCACTGGGAAAATAATATAATACATTTCTAATATTTGGGCTATTTTACAGATTCTCATTGTGCCCATCACTATAATTTTCTGGATTGGTGAAACATACACAATTTGCAATTAAAACTTAACTAAGTAAATTTTCAGAGGCTTTTAACCCCCCAGTAGCCAAAAAGCCTTTCAACCTAACATTTACTCCTTTTGGTAAACACATAGCTTTTCTCCTCATTAAATAGTCACTGGTCACTCCATGCATCTAAACAAAGGGAGATATAGATCAACCTTAATAAATGGAGACATTCTGCATTATTATCCAAAACTTATTCATCAACTTGTAAAAACTGATAAATTAGCGATATCCATTTCACAGGTGCACTGCAAGGCAAGGATGATGACCTTAAAGACAATGACATATTCTGTCTAATGGAAGAGAAATCAATTAAAGACACTCACCACCATTGTTGGAAAAACTTTATCAGGGGCCCAACAGCCAATGTACATCTTCTCTGTCTCTGATGCTTGCCTCTACTCATCACAATCAAACATATTTCAGGGATGAGAAGTTGTCAGTGTCAGAGACAGACAGCTATCCCAAGACATCAACAAAACCTTTACATGTACAAATTGATGTTGAACAGTGTAAGTTTGATTGTCTTTACCTGCCTGCTAATATTAGTCATAATAATTGTAGTTGTTCTTTGGACTTTTCTCAGTGTGTATATAGCACAACTGTTAATTTCTAAAGGTGTATATGATAACTTTTATTTTACCTAAAATACTATTTTGTATTAAATACTTTTGAATTTTATTGTTGTTTGAGTACAGTTTTCTGCCTTTCCCCCCTCTCCCTCCCCACCACCCACACAATCCGCACTACTCTCACCTATTTTCATCCCCCCTGTTTTTGTCCATGTGTTCTTTACAGCTGTTCCTGTATACCCTTTACCCTTTTCCCCCACTATCCCGTCCCCTCTCCCCTCTGGTTACTGTCAGTTTGTTTTTAATTTCATTGTCTTTGGTTAAATTTTTCTTGCTTGTTGGTTGATTTTTCTTTTGAGGCAGGTAGTAAGAAGCTAGAAATACTCCTTTGCGAGTGAAATGGGGAAATTGAGAGAGGTGGCTGAAAAAACCGGTCAAGGAATTTACATCTGGATACAAAAGTTTACCCAGGTGAAAAGACCCAGATTCATAGCAATAAATGAAGTGTGCTGGACCTTGCTTTCAGGGTGGCCTTTCCTCTTTTGGCACATAGCTGCTCAAGTAATTTAGAACTTCTGGCCTGGTACTGACCAATTAATGGAGACCACAACCCTGAAAGGACACACTTGAAAAAGCTGATGAATTTTATCTTGAGATCTTCCCTGAGACCTTGCCTAAAATGTTCACCTTTTGAAAGCAATATACTCAACACAAATTATACTGTGTGCACTCTTGCTTTTATTTTTAAAAGGTTTTATTTATTCATTTTTTTAAGAAAGTGGATGGAGATATTGTGAGAGAGAGAGTGAAACATCAATGTGTGAGAGAAACATTTTCAATTTGTGCCTTGCACATCCCCAACAGGGGACCTGGCCCACAACTCAGGCATATGCCCTCACTGGGAACTGAACCAAGGACTTTTCAGTTCATAGGCCGATGCTCAGTCCACTGAGCTAACCATCCAGGGCCACATGCAAACTTCTTTAGGAACATCTACTGAATTGTTTTTCTTTCTCTAGGGCAGGGTAAATTTCTATTCTTGACATCTCTGAGGGGTTCCCAGGAGATTTGCAATAAGGGAGTATGGTGGCAGCAGCTTGTCTCAAGCAACCCCCCTAAACATTTCCACAAGGCCCCTTTTCTGTGACTCTTCAATAAGCTGAGAGTAGCCCCTCCTAGTCTCACATGTTTCCCATAATGTTTTAAGACACAGTCTCTCTTATGATTCTCTCTTTTTTTTCCCGAGGCCTATCCTTGTGTCACTGTCCCCTGCTTAAATAAATATAGCCTCAGAATTACCTGGGCTTATTTTTAGAAATCCTTCAGGTAAAAAGTCAAGAATCTGTGCACCACTGGCTAACCTTTGGTAAACTTGCCCTGGGCCAGGTCCCCTTTCTGGAAACATTTTGAAGTTTAGAAGAGATGCAATTGCAAAGTGAGGAAAAGTGATGTGTGTGTGTGTTTGAAGAGAGTGTAAAAGTAACTAGTTTGTTCTATTGAGTTGGTTATTTCTGAGTGAAAAGAAACAAACTAAGATCAAGGAAAGTTGTGGAAGATTACTGTAATAAAATATGAAGAAAGAAATTTTATCAATAAAATTGTGACTGAAGACGAGAATAAATACACAGGCTACAGCAAACCTGTGGAGAGAAGGGGGACAGCAAGGCTACTTTCTCAAGAGGAGAGCACACCAACCCTTGCCTAGACAGGCTTTTATTGTTTTTTCTTGGGTCTTACATCAAAGAAGGATTTAGTATCTATTACATAGAATATTATTGTCTACATGTAAGCTACAATCAAGGAAATGAAAATAACATGCAGAAGAGAAGGGTGGCAAGCTGATTAGCTCTGTCCTTAAGAAAATTCACATAGGCTTTGGAAATTACCTTGAAGATAGACAATACACATCTACTATTTTAGACCAGGTTGACAGAGTATTAGGAATAGCAAGCCATAAAAGTCTGTACGCATTTTCTAGGCCTGATTCCCATGGGAAAACTCGGTTTGAAGGTCTGGCTCCTGCCCACCACCTCGCTTCTGTAGGTTTTGCATACAGAGCTGAGTCACATTTGCCAGACCAAAACAAACCGGTCCCCTATAAGCCCCCGCTTTTTTATTCTTTTTGTTCAGGATGTTGTGGTGATGCATCCCACAAGACTTGCTACTTGCTGGTCTCTTTTGTGACCCTGGGAAAATGATTTGCAAATGCATCAGAATATACAAAGCATTACTAAAATCGGTAAACCACCGGTGGCTCCATTGACCTACAATCTCAGGTTGAGTCCATCAAACCAGAGTTTTGGGTTTAGTGAGCTAAGATTATCATTAGGTGTTTGAAGAATCTTCTGCATAGTTAAGTGTTGAATGTCCAGCAAGTGTTGGTGTAACCCCAGTTGCAATTTATTAATTTGTCCCTTTAAATTAGTAGAAAAGGCTCCTCTTAGGTGATGTTGAATATCACTCCAGGAGTATTGGCTGGAGTTCCACTGAAGTGGGGTGACACACAGTTTGAAGAAACTGGGATCACAGGTCAGCTGCTGATGGGTCACTAGCATGTCCAGGTGTTCACCAATCCAGTTGAGGGCTGATTCGACTGCAGAAAGCCGAGTCAGGATCAATCCGGGCCTGTTGAAGTATTTCTAAAGTAGCATTGGTTAAGAGACCATCAACAGTATGAGCAGTTTGAACTGATTCAATGAGGGCATTGGTTGCCGTGGCATCAGGAGCTGGGACAAGTATAGCAGAGACAATAAATGCAATTAAAGTGCCAACAAATGGTCTGACTCATAAGGAGGCCAGCACATTGTTAAGAGCTATTATGCCATTGAGATCTTCCCATTCTCTGGTTACACTAACTGACACCCCCACTTGAATTTGTCTTCTAACTATATAAGCCACAATGAGGCCTAACTGAGTAATATTGAGATGAGTAAGACAGCTAGCATATATGGAGCCTGCAGGGACAGGCAGAGAATGAACTTTCGCTGATTCATTATAAAAGACCTGAGTTGTCCCTGGAGTTGCCCAAAACAAGTAGGGGTGAGAGGTACAAACTGAGACACAATTCTGTTTTGGAGGGCCATCCGGGTAGAGAAATTTAAAAATATATATACAGGTGTTTTCTAGCAGTAAAAGGCAAGCCCATTTTCCAAGAATTGTAATGCCAAGGGCTAGTGTGGATGGGAGAAACAATTCTGATAATAGGTGCCCTGGTACTCTGCCCCTCCCATCGCGTATTAGTATATGGGAATTAAGGCAGAGCTGAAACTATTGTTGTGTCAAGCATAGCCAGTACCTTCCAATTAGCTCCCCGGTTCTCCACTGCAAAAGGAGTTTTGGAGAGAAAAGCAATGGTGACATTTGGTCCTCTGCACAAAGACCAAGAGAATGACTATTTATTTTATCTTATTTTAATTGCTGTTCATGTACAGTTTTCTGTCTTTTACTTGCATCCCAGCCCACCCGCCAGTCCTCCTCATCTCCCTCCCATTTCTACCACCCCCACCTAGCTTTTGTCCATGTGTCCTTTATACTTTTTTCTGTAAACCCTTCCTCATTTCCCCAGAAGTTCCCTCCTGTCTCCCCTCTGGTCACTGTCAGGCCGTTCTCTACTTCAGTGTCTTTGGTTATATTTTGCTTGTTTGTTTTGTTGTTTAGATTCCTGTTAAAGGTGAGATCATATGGTATTTTCCTTTCACTGCCTCACTTAATTTGCTTGGCATAATGGTTTCCGGTTTCATCCATGCTCTCACAAAGGGTAGGAGCTCCTTCTGTCTTTCAACAAAGAGAGTGAGTCTTTATGGCTACTGTCTAAAGTACAAGGAGGAACCAGAGGGGTATTTGAAGTATGGTAAACTCCCCTTTGGGTAGGCAGACCAAGTGTGGTCACCATAGAGAGCTGATAGTAATCACTGTACTGCACCTTGCTTGCAGCATAGAGTTTTCCACTTACAGGTAAAAACAAAGTCTCAGTAAGAACAAAAAAAACCAAACAAACTGGTAAGTATTCAGCAACATAAATGGTATTTTTTGTCACCAACATCCAGTGCTTGTTTTCTTGTAAGGGGCCATCAGGGGCATCCATACTCCTCCAGTCCACTGAGTGATGTCAGTGGAAAAGGGAGGTTTAACATTCCACCAGGTATGCAACTTAAATACCAGTGGGTCAATAAAGTGAGCCCAATGAATATGAGAGGGATTATTTTCAGTAGTTAGGCTCTGCCCTGCTAGGCAGAGTATAATGGCAATTAAAAGCAAAGTTTTAGCCAAATTGGCTGACAACACTGCGAAGTAAGCAATAAACCTGTTTTCTGGGGTGTCCTCCACATTAGTTTCAGTAAGAGTTTTCTCATCTTGAGTATTAAGAGTCTTAATGTCCTCCCATGTAGTGGGGACATGTCTGAAGGGAGCATTATGAGACACTGAGAGATTCTTACTCTCTATTGGAGGCATCTGAGCCTCTGTCACCACTATTGGGGTGGTCCACATCCCCCTTTCTTGGCTAATCCAAACCTGTGTGCCACACCCTGGGTGTCTGTGTTTCCTCTGGTTGTTCAGTGTCAGCTGGGCCATCTGGTCTGATCAGCTTTTGTCTCAAGGCAGTGGAGCTTGATATCTGTTTTGTTTGTGAGAAGGCTTCACTTTTTTAGCTGGAAGCCAGACAGGACCTTTAGGAATGGAAACACAGGCATACCTTCTTCCTTATGTTAAGAAATCTACAGGGACCTGCCAAGTACCACCTCCCAGCAGATCTCTGTATAAAATCTGAGGATAAGATGACTTTGGCTCTTTCTTCTGAAAATGTTTCTCAATTGGAGTACAGAGTGATTCATCACAATCTGCAGTATTATAGGTAAACTTAGCTAACATAATCAAATTTTGGCAGGTAGACTCTTGACTCCCCCTTTTATGTTTTTTAAGATTTTTAAAGGTAAGCTGTGCCCATTCAACAATTGCCTGACCAGTTGAATTGTAAGATATTCCTGTTCTATGTTGGATATTCCAATGATGAAGGAAGGCTTGAATAAAATGGGCAAGATATCCATGGCCATAATCAGTTATAATTTGCTGAGTCCGACCTAAATGACTAAGGGCTTCAAGCCAATGGGTTTGTATACTTTTAAAAGATTCTCCTGTTAAAGCAGATGCATGTAGGGCACCAGAGTAAGTATCAATAGAAATATGAATGCATTTGAATTTTCCAAAGGGAGAGTAATGAGTGACATCCTTTTGCCAAATCACTGGAGAACTTAGCCCTCGAGGGTTAACTCCCATGGATGGGAGTTAGTAGGGGCTTGATGGTCAGGGCATTCCTTAATAATTTTCTTAGCTTGAGATCAGGGAGTATTAAATTGTCTTTGAAGTGCCTGGCTGTTCTGATGAAAAAAACTGGTGAGAAGCTACTGCTTGCTGGAAAGCATAGAGGACGCTAACTAAGGCATCTGCCTTACTGTTCCCATCCACCAAGGGGCCAGGCAGGCCTGAGTGGGATCAAATATGAGTAATGAAGAGGGGGTTTTCTCACTTGTCAAGGAGAGACTGTAAAGTCAGAAATAAGTTAAGCAGATTTGAGTCAATTGAAGTCTTAATTAATGCCTGATGTAAATGTTGAATAGTATAGACAGTATATACAGAGTCATAAATTACATTTAAAGCTTCTTTGGGCCATTGCTGCAGGGCCATAATTGCAGAAAAAAAGTTCATCCATCTGAGTAGAGGAATGTCCTGAGGATACAGAGCCTTTCCAGCTATTGCGTTCTTTCCAGAAAACGGCAGCCTGTCTGGTTTTTCCAGACCCATCAAGAAATACAATTTTTGCTCCTGTTATCAGTATTGGGATGATTTTTTTCTGCTAGTCTTATCTGAAGGAATGGAATGTTTTGAAGCAGTCTGTCTGAGGGCAGATTAATCTCCAGTCCTCCCACAAAGTCAGCTATGGCACACTGAAATTCTAAAGACTGAATTGTTAATTGCTGTAAATAAATCTGAGTTAAGGGAATATCAATCAAGTCAGGTTCATATCCAAATAACTGCCATGTTCACTCATGTCCTTTTATTATGAAATGGTGCAATGCAGTTACATAGGTGGTAATGATACATCGTGGCTGATGACACAGGAAAAGCCACTTTATCATAATTAAATGAGGTGACAGTCGTCCTATAAGGCACATTTGAGTGCCTAAGTTTGGGAAGCAGAAAGGCCAGACAGGGACCTTTGGATTAACTCTGGTTAATTGTCATTGCTGAATATGCTGATTTACTACAGTTAACTCTTGCAAGGCCTCAGAGGACAATTCCCTAGAGGAAGTGAGATCTGGGTCTCCTTTAAGGGTATTAAATAAATGTGTGAATTGCTGAGTGGGTATTTCAAGGCTGAGTGGCACCCAATTAATTGCTCCTAAAAGTTGTTGGAGGTGATTAAGAGTTAAATGCTTGGGTGGACTAATTTGAAGGACTTGAGGCTGAATTGTCCTATTATAAAGGACATAACCTACATATTTCCAAGGTTCTGAATGCTGGATTTTCTCTGGAGCAATTATTAGTCCAGCAGAGGCTACAGAGTTCTTAAGAAACAAAGTAGTTTTTGCTTGCATATCTGGTGACGGAGCTGCAATTAAAATGTCATCCACATAATGATTGATATTTGTATTAGGACATTGATCACTTATGGGCTGATTTGCTGTATGAACAAAATGCTGACAAATAATTGGAGTATTAAGCATGCTCTGAAGTAAGACTTTTCATTGAAATCACTGTAAAGGCTGAGAGTTATTAATGCATGGAAGAGAAAATGCAAACTGCTCTGGATCCTTTTCTGCTAAGGAATTGTGAAAAACAACAGTCTTTTAAATCAATAATTAAAAGCAGCCAATCTTTAGGAATACAAGCTGGATTAGGGGCCCCTGACTGTAGAGAGCCCATAGGCTGGAGGGATTCATTGATTTTCCTTAGATCATGAATAAGCCTCCATTTTCCAGATTTCTTTGGTATAACAAAAATAGGTGTGTTCCATGGGCTGTTAGAGGGTTCAATATGACCTGCTTTTAGTTGTAGTTTGACTAAAAAATGGATCTGTCTAAGTCGCTCTCTTTTAAGTGGCCACTGATCAACCCATATATGTGTGTTGGAGAGCCAAGTAGGCCTTAGGGGAGTTATAAGAGCAGTGGCCACCAGGGAAAATGTGACAGAGAGATTTGCATCCCCCACTGACTGAGGAGATCTTGTCCCCAGATATTAAGGGGCATAGGCAAAACAGATGGTCAAATTCTCCCTACCTGTCCCTCAGGCCCATAACATCTAAGAGACCATACACTGAGTTGAGCTTGAGAAATTCCTCCAACACCTGTAACAGCTGTTCCACTGTCTGTTAGAGGCCATTCAGGAGGCCAAAACTGACTTCAGATAACAGAAATATCGGCTGTCGTATCTATGACACCATGAAAAGTTTTATTCTTTATTTTCACTTATAAAATTGATGTATTGAGCTTAATGTATTCTATCCTGAAAACTGACTGATTGTCTGTAGTGCTGAAGCCTCCATCTCCCCTCACTGTATTCTGAGCTTTGAGGTTACATTGGGGAGGAGAAGCAGCTGGGCAATGCATGTATTAGCAGGAATAATATGATAGCCAGACACTTTCAGCATGATGTTAATTTCTACTTTGTAATATGAGTTAATGACTCCTGGCTGAACAAAAATGCCTTTGGTAGAAGTGCTGGATCTCCCTAAAATTAGTCCTACTGTTCCCGGGGCTAGAGGTCCTCGAACACCAGTGGAAGATACAATTATTTTATTCTGTTTCTTTAAGTTGAGCTCATTGGTGGTGACCAAGTCTAGCCCTGCTTTTCCAATGGTGGCTGCATGAAGGTCGGAAACTGAATTTCCTCTGATTCCGTGATATTGGTTGTTGTTCTAAAAACTCCAACTGGGGTTGGGGGCGCTGGAGCAGGTGCTGCCCTGGAAGTTTCCCTGAATGGTTGGTTATTTTTTTAAGTTTGGAGCAACATTCGCTTGGCCAATGTATGCCTTTGCCACAGCATGGAGAATCCTTGGGGGGAAGGTTGTAATTATCTTTTCTCCTTCTCAGTGTGGACAAACAGTCCTTGCACAAGTGACCCGGCTTTCCACAATTATAACACTTGGGATCTCCCCTAATTGCAGCAGCTAAGAAAGAGGCCTTATGCTGCTGTGTGCCAACATTTTGGCAAGCTTTGATAAACTTACTGATGTCTTTGGTGGTAGCTCCCAGTCCTTTGGTGGATAATGGCCCTGCAGTCCTTGTTAGCATTTTCATAAGCTAGCTGCCCCAAAAGAGCTTTAGCTGCTCTGTCATTATCTATTTGCCTGTCAAAAGCTTCTTGGAGGTGATCAATAAAGTCAATATATGCCTCTGTTGCCTGCCGAAGTCATTGTCTCATATCCCCGACAGGGTATCTGTCTGAATTTTTTTGCTTTCTTGGTGGTGACTGATCCTGTGGGGAGCAATGCTCCTGGAATTGATATAAGGAATGGTGGCTCTGCGGGAGCTGTAGGCAGAACTCTTGTGGCCTGTTCTTCTGCCGCGTCATATATAACTTCCTCCTCTGAATTAAACTTCGTATCCTCCTCTGTAACTAGTTCCAATTCTTAGTCCATATAGGCATGAGAGAAGTCCTGACTAGTCCCCAAGTTAGTAAGTTCTAAACTCCGACAGGAAATCTACTATTTTAAAATCTTTTAATTTGTCACCTGGTTTTTCCCAAACCTTAATATCTAAGGTTCCCTTATCAGGAAAAACAAGCTGAATGAGATGCTGTTCACTTACCTCACATCCCGTTCCCTGGAGGAGCTGCTGTAACATACACAGGTAGACTTCCCACTATTTAGACAAATTAGAGCCCATTCTTGTTGTTAAAAGGTTCCGTTATTATTTTTGATTTCTGCCCTTTCGGACTCTGCTGGCCATACTAAACCCTAGCTAATTAGCTATTGGGGAGTATAGTGTGGTGGGTCAAAAAATGTACTGCTGTTGGGAGACAGTGGAGGAGGGCTGCCTGTCATGCAGGGTACCCGAACCCTAGTTATGGGTTTCAGGTTTTTCCCCATGTGCTTAAAACTTTGAGGGGTATTGAAGTGCCAGGTGAACAACCTTTATATTGTGCTCCCTGACCAAGTCAAGAGTTAAATAACTGTGATGGGAATTTTGTGTGAGGCCCTTGCATGTCTTGTGTATTGACCCCAGACAGCTCTGCAAGTCCCCTACTCACACAGGAATGCCTGAGATGTCAAGCCGGAGGGAGGAATGCCTCTTACCTTTGGTTCTTCAGCAAGAAGCTAATGTGCTCATAAATAACCCTGTAACTATCACTGAGATCTAAAAGAAACCTTCAGAGTCCATTTGAAACCCAAACACTCCTTTACTATCTGCTTCTCTGTTTACAGGTGGGCGGAGGGAAAAGGCAGAATGAAAAGGGCTGCAAAAAGCAGCTTTTAAATAAAGAGTGCACAGAGGTGCTTGTAAGAAAAGAAGTTAATTAAAGGAAAGAGTCATTGCTCTCTCTCCTAAGCCTAAAACCTGACTGGGGGTTTTGCCACAGGGATGGGCTTGTGAATGTTTATTACAGTGTGCCTCTCGTTGCATTGGTTTTTCCTTGCAGCTATCAGGAAACCTAGCGTTCTGTCCTGGCCCATGTGATGGGTGACTTTCACCAGTAGGTGCCCCTGTGGCTCTTAACTGTCTAATGCGTGATATCGAAGTGTGGCAATTACCAAAGAGAGAGAGAGATCAAGGCTTCTGCTTATTAAAGAGAGTGCGGTGGCAAGAGAGAGTGACCTTGAAAAATGCTTTTTTCTCTGAAATACAAGGCACCCTATGACCTTACCAAAAAGCACTCAGTGTCGTTGGCCCTAACCTGGGCTGATTAACGCGTTCCAACCAAGTGGGTGTGTTGGCCACAACTGCATCTCATAGCCTCCTGTCCCTGTTCCTGGGCACCAGATGTGGCAGACTCCAGACAGCTGAGTCTGCCTGTTGTGACTGAAGATGAGAAGAAATGCACAGGCTACAGCAATCCTGTGGAGAAAAAGGGGACAGCAAGGCTACTCTCTCAAGAGGAGAGCACACCAACCTTTGCCGAGACAGGCTTTTATTGTTTTTCTTCATTCTTACATCAAAGAAGAATTTAGTATCTATTACATAGAATATTATTGTCTACATGTTAGGTACAATCAAGGGAATGAAAATTACATGCAGAAGGGAAAGGCGGTGAGTTGATTAGCTCTGTCCTTGGGAAAGTTCACAGAAACTTTGGAAATTACCTTCAACATAGACAATATGAAGTCCACTGTTTCAGACCAGGGTGATCAAGTTTTAGTAAGAACAAGCCATAACAGTCTGTATGCATTTTCTAGGCCTGAGTCTCAGGGGAAAAGTCGGTTTGAAGTTCTGGCTCCTGCCCACCACCTGGCTTCCGTAGGTTTTCCATACAGAGCTGAGTCACACTTACCAGAACGAACCATCTTGTCCCCTACACTTAAGGTTACAACTTCCAAGTGAATAACTAGCAGAAATCAAGGTAATAATGAATAATTAAGAACAGGTGGACCCTAGTGAATAAGACTCCATAACGGTGAGATGGCTAAAAAATGGATCAGTGCATAGTCTGCCCTCCAACTATTAACTAAATGTTATCAAAATGCAAAACATAGAAGTATGAGAAAGCACAATTTATTTCATGAAAGCTTATATGTTAGCAATGACCCTGACTGTTTTTCTAATAAAGGCCTGTGGAAGTGACTGCCTCCCATTTACCTGGTTTTCTCTTTTGAGAACACTTAGCTTTGACTTCCAGCCAAGGTGGAAGTCATGCTGCATCACCAATGGTTTCTCGTTCAGCAAGACAAATGCTGCCACTAAGACTTCCTAAGATTCCCTTCCTAGCACTTGGGACAGTATTATCTAACTGAAAGATTGGTCGCCATTGCATTCTTTAGGTTGATTTATGAGTAAAATGGGGAAGAGTGAACAAAAAAGGGCCATATACTAAACCTGAAAAGTTCAGGGGAGACCTGAATGGTGGGACTTATAAACACAAACAGCTTAAGTAACCACATAGGATCGTCTGAAATTAAAAGTTTAACCAAAACGAGTCATGGTGGGTAGTTATGCCCTAGGCCAAGATCTTTCTTGACTGAAGTCAATCTTTACCTTAACTTAGGGTGTTTATTGTTTAGTTTTGTTTTGATGTTTTTTGCCTCTACCATAACATACCTTTGAAATATTGGGGTAATTTTTTCAGAACATTCAATGCATGGTAGCAAAGACAACATACCGTCTCATTACAATACTTATTGCATTTATTGTTAACTGCTATCATTCCTATAGGAACCAACATAACAATTGTGTCTGTTTTACTTTTTACCCAGTCTCAGAGTTATCTGTACTTTGCATCCTTCAACTCCTTAATGCATTGCCCATGGATTTCATGTAACCCCTTAGGCTCCCATCTTTCACTGTACTGTACAAAATAAGGGGTGACACTGTCATGTTTCAGAACATTCTCTCAGTCCATATGGATTTGCTTCCCACAGTTATCATCATGTTTGGCCCAAGAAGACTCCTAAAAATTCCTTACATTGACAGCTGGAAATTCCAAGCTTCTGATCAGAACCTGGTCTTTCTGCTGACCTTCTCTCACTCTACAACTATCCAGAGGCAGGCCAGGAGTGGCGTCATCACAACAAAAGACACTCATCACCCACATCACTTAGAAAATTCCAAGAGTTAGCTGCTTTTTCTAAAATCCAAGAAAGAAGACCAAATGTAATTTTATGACATCACATGAGGGAACTGACACTTACTGAGGTGGGGTCACTCACCCAGAGTCACACGGCCTGCAGGTCAACTGATAGTTGTCATGTATTGTCTGTGGGTACTTGGCATATATCCTTCATTTTTTTCTTAGGTTTCCTCTTATATCAGAGGGATTGAACAGTTAAACACTACCTTTCCCCTAGTCCTACTGATTGAGAATCCAGATGTGAATTAAAGGCAGCTTCTGAGGTGCACTGGTTCATAATTCAGAAGCTGGAAGGGAGATGGGCCATTATTTCTGCTGCTGTGGTGACTGGTGGGCTGTGGCAGACACAGCTTTATGTGGAGAAACAGGTGTTTCTTTTCCTGTGAATGGGGCTGTGACACTTCAACCTTGAGATCAGGGTGAACTCTCTACCTTCCATTTCTCTAGCTATTCAGTGATTTTAAAAGCACTGATTCTTGGTGTTAAAGACTTTTCTGCACAGATGTTCACGGCAGGAATACTTGTAATAGCTCCAAATTGGAAACAACACAAATGTCCATGAAGGGGTGAATCAATGAACAAAATTAATGTATTCTGGGAATGGGATAGACCTAGAGAATTAGAAGAAAGAACTATGTCAAAATAATCATGTTGAGTTAAGAAATCATCCTAGGCCTAAAATTACATACATTATGATAAAAATTTTCAAAATTCCAGAGAATGTAAATGAATTTAAAATGAAAAAAAGAAAATAAGAGTTCACTTCACACTAAAAAAGGAGGTGGACAAGGGTGGGAAGTGGGGATGGCTGGGCTGGGCAGAGTGTGATCTGGGGAAAATGGAGACAACTGTACTTGAACAACAATAAAAAATGTGAAAAAAGGGGATTACAAGATTACAGGAGTGCATGAGAAGACTTTAATTGTAAGAGACATGGTCTTTATCCTCATTGTGATAGCTTCTCTGGTGCATGCATTTGGAAAAAATTCCATACATTGTATAGTTTCTATATGCTAAGCTTATTATATTCAACTGTGATTTGACAAATATATTAAAATTATATATACATATATTAAATATTGCCTAAAGTATAAATTGAAAATGATGTACAAAACTAAAAACAAAAACAAAACCTTACCATAATGTGACATTTTCTTGCCCATTTTTCTACTTGTCCACCAGGGGGAACGCAGAAATACTCTGTGGGCTGGAGTGTTTCTGGGGAATTATGACCCCACTGCAACAGCTCTTACAGTCCAGCAGGATCCAGCCTAATCAATATCAATCATTACACAGTCTTTCTCCCTATCCAAGCTCCCCACAGTGGACTCTGCTTCTCCATCCAGCTGAGCATCAGCCCACCAAAGGTCAGTCCTCTACAGTAAGGTTTTCATATTTAACACCCTCTGTTCTTCAGAAGTAAAATGGCCACTAACTCTTCAGGTGTCAGCCAAGAGGTCACTTTGTCACAAGTGTTTTCTGTGATCCCCAGACCAGCTGAGACTCAAGTACATGCTGTGTATGTGTTGCAGGGTGCAGCCAAGAGGGGGGATCCCAAATAGGCATTTGAAATGGGGTCCAGAACTCAAGGTGTCCAGGAGATTTTAAGGTGTCTTCACCCCTTCCCCCACAGGTGTGAGTTGGGGGAAGGGGCACACAGAGCAAGAACATGCAGGGCAGCTTTGCAGCTAATCCATGGCATGGTCATTTAGCATACCTATAGCCTTTGGCTGGTCACTTAGATATGCTAAATAGCTATGGCCATGCTCAAGGCCAGGGGGACGGAAAGGGACCTTCCCCCCAAGATGGGACCTGGGAGGCAGGTCCCCTGAGTTACAGTGCCTGCGTGGGAGCTGGGAGAAGATTGGCTCCATGACATGGGGTGACACCTGCCCAGACCCACGATGGCGACCAGAAAAGCTGGAGAAGACAGCAGATTGAGGGCAAGTGTGCCCAAGTGTAGGAGGAGTTGGAAATGGGGCTGCAGAAGAAGATTGGTGTGGGGGATTTAAACACGGACACGGCAGCCATTGAGGGAGAAACCACGCGGCCTTGACGGAGTGGAGACTCCTGCAGCCCTGAGAGAGGGAGAACCACGCGGCAGCCTTGGAGGAGAGAACCATGCAGTTTTGGCAGAGTGGGGACTCTCCCTTCCTGCAGCCCTGAGAGGACCACATGCCTGGCAGAGTGGGGACCCCCACAGCTTTAGAAGGGGAAACCACCACCTGGTTTTAGCAGAGATCTTGGTGACTCAGTCGAGGGTGCCGGGAATCCAGGGAGGTCTCCCAGTCGAGATGGAGTTCTAACTGGGAAGAACCAGAAGACTACCTAAGTCATGGACTTCTATTTCCTTTCCTGAGATATGGTACTCTGGACTGGGCAAAGGGGGGAAGGAAGGAAAGACTGTGTGTTTGTGGGTGTTTTTAGGGACTTTAGGATTTTTTTTTTTTTGATAAAGACATTAGGTCACTACTTTAAGTTAGTATAGCATTAAATAAACATTTTCTTTCCTTTTCACGAATCTCTGGCATTGAGAACGGTCTTTCCTAGGGTGGAGGACATAACGGACCAGGGCCTTCTTTTAATAATAGTATATCGTCCCAGGTCCCCCCTTGTGTGTTCTGTAACATATGCACCAGAAGTATTCTTTCATGGCCCTTCATTGAATTATAATTCATTCCATAAAACCTTGATTTATCTGAGAGCCCCATTACAAGGTAAACTCAATGAGCATGGGGCTTACACATGTCTTATTCTCTTTGGACTTTCTAGGGCCCAGCCAGAAGCCTAACTCATGACAGATGCTCAGTAAACACTAGGGGTAGCATTTCATTCCCAGAGTTCCTGGTCTGTCAGACACCTGTTGTTTTTGAAGACATCTGTGTAGTTCATGATGTCCTGGGGAACGATGGAAACTTCCTGTGCACGATGGGCCAGGAAAACCCAGAATCTGTGGTTGATTCCATCTCAGAGGGGTGAGGGTTCTGTGAGAAACTCTCTTTTGCTAACAGAAGTACCCTCAAGGCCCTTGTTAAGCATTCATGTGGAGCTGTTCCAGCCACTGGGCCCTGTGGGAATACAGGGACACAAAAATGACTTATATGCAACACCGCAATGTAGTGACAGAGGACACACAGGACATTTTGGGGACTGGCCCTCCTGCAGACCAGCATCCTCCTGCAAAAGCTCAGGAGAAACTTCCTAAGGCCCTTCCTCTGAACACTTGAAAACAAAGAGCTCTGTATAAAACAGCACATCCCCCTGGTGGGGCAGTTCTGCTGATGCTGGACCTATAATACTCTAGACAATGCCACATTTTCACTGGGCTCACCCTACACTGGTCAGTATCCCTCTGCAGCACCTGGCAGTGGCTGCAAGTCTACATCTTTCCTGTAGGAGGTGGCATTGAGACACACAAGAAATAGACACATGAACCTGGCTTTGGCTACAGAAATGGAGAAAGCCTGATTTTCATCGCCTCCTTCATCAAGCATTTCTTGGGAACTCCCTCATGACTGCTCCATCAAACTTGCTTCTTCTAGAGACTGTTAACAAAAAAGCGTTGTGTTAAAACCCTGACAAGCTCAGTGGTCCACATGTCAAGCCCGATGTGCCTCACTGGATATTCTAATCAGAAATTTCTAACTGGGCAGGTGATAGCAGGTTCTCACATCCTAGGCCTCTCTTCTCTTCAGCAAAGGTCATGCTCTACCTTAAATGAGCTGTGATCCGTTTTTGTGCATCTTGGATACCATAACTTGGACACACCAAAGTGATTTTCTTTGCTGGACCATTCACATCACAAGAGCCTGGGACAAGCAAGCATATAAGACCGCAGAAACTTTTGTGTTATCTGCATACTTTCTCTGTGTCCTTTAAATGCTAATTATTCTGTAGTCATCAATGTAAAAAACATATGTATCTCCATTTTGTCTTTTTTCCCAATTCCAGACATATCCCTGTTGTTATCTTTCACCTCTTAATTGATTTTATCCAATGTTTTTCCCTTTCTACTTTGATTATAATGTATAAAATAAGCTGCAAAACTGCCCTTCTTCACAGGATTTGAGACCCTGGTCCCAGGCATATGAGGTGAGTTTGGTTCAGTTAAACTCATTAAGTTGTTGTACAGGCTTCAGATTTTTCTTTTCACTTCGACAGAGCCAAAGAGCTCCTCCTCTCTCAGAGGTTTCTGTGCTCCTCTCTACTCCATTTCTGGCATCATCAATGGGCAAGGTGAGGTGAGCACAAGAAAGCTACCCAGGCAGAAATCAGAGGTTGTCCCAACGGTCAGGGAGCACAAGGACAGGCACAACAAACAGACATGGGGAGGAATGGTCTACTTGAAACTGTCCATTCAAAACAAGAAAGTTCAAAAGCACCTGAACTTTCACCAGTCCTTTCTCCCTGGGACACACAGGACAACTCTTATTTTACACTCCAAAATTGCAGGTACTATTGAGACTCTTGGTTTTGTGTTTTTGTTCCTGGAAGCAAATCCAGTCTGGTGACAACCTGAGATAATAGAAGGGTTACCTCTGCAATTTTACCAACCTTGAAACTTTTCACCCATAAAGTTATCTCTGTGCAGTTCCTGTGAGGTCATAAAACCTTTTCACAGAATTTGAGAACATGGGGAGGACCGGGTGCCCAGCTGGGTTTCTGTCACACACACACACACACACACACACACACACACAATCCCTAATTGCAGGGCACCTAGGGCTCTCTTTGTGGTTCCAAAGTCCCAAGGCCAAGTCACAGAGGAGGCTAATGCTGGCGTGAGTGGGTCATCGTATCAGAAACACATGCGCCCTCATCAGCCTTACTATTTATTGCAAGTGTATCCTACAGGCCAGTAGGATCAACCCTCCTGAGGGCTTGTCAGATGCAGAGTCTCTGACCCACTGCACACCTGCCCTGTCAGAATCTGCAGCTTAACATGATTGGAAGAATTTCCCTGTGCACAGGATAGAAGGAGAATTGATTCTGCCTTTATAGGAAGAAGTCTCATCTGAATGGACACATACATTGGCTTCAGAGATGCCAAAGCTGCATTTCTAAGGTGCTACTTGGGTTTCACCATGTTTGCAATGTCTCACAGGTGATTCAATGCACAGCAGGGGTGACATCCCTGAGACAGGCTTTTCTAAGTTAGCTCAAGATCAGCCACTCTGAAGGGAAAAGTCAACTGTGAATAAGAGAGGCTGTGGGAAAGATACTGGGCACCTGACAGGAAGCCCTGGGAAATGCCTGAAACCTGGAAACTGTAGTCTTGTGCTTTCCCAAACACAATGTGAGAGTGGGTGTTTGTGTGAGTGTTTACATGCATGTGTGCATGTATGTGATGTTGAGACCTCAGGAGTTCCCAGGGAACCAAAATGTAGGGGAGCAGTAGTGGTAAGAAAGAAGAAGGGTAGGAAAAATGAGGTTGGGGAGTAGGGGGGTCCTGTGCACAGACCCTACCTCCAGCTCACATGACAAGAATAGTAAACGTGCCCCAGAATAAAGCTCAGTTTACAGAAAGGACACACAGCAGATTGCACCATTCTGGACAGAGACGTCTGGGAGCCTTACATAATCTCAGGCTTTTGTCAAAGACACAGCCACAAGGCAGCAGGCACCATGGGGTCCCCATCAGTCTTTACCCACAGAGGACTTGTCCACTGGCAAGGGCTCCTGCTGGTTGGTAAGTAGGAAGTAATTGCTTTGGGTAGATTAAGGATCTGACACAAAGACTGGCTGGGGTCTTTGAAGAGACCAGGGCTCTGAGAAAGGAGGGAAGGCTTCTGTTTGGACCTAAGCGTGAAGAAGAAAGGAGCACAGTAAGATCGGGAAAAGGGCTCGACAAGAGGAAGATCTTGTAATCTAGAAGTGATGACAGGCAGAAAACCCTCCATTGCTCTTTAATTCTGGTTATTCACCATTGAATATTGAATTATGAAAACCGGTTATATAATCATTATTATTGTCAGGAAACAGCAGGAAAAATTTAACCAGGGGTTCTAGGCATTGTCTTTATTACAAATTTCAAAAATGGGCAAATACACCTTATGATTTACCCTGTGACTCTGGGAAAACTCATTCATTCAACCCCGTGTATTTCCAGGCTGTTGCAGTCACTGGAGGTACAAGATCAGACAAGGCCCTGCTCTCATCAAGCCCATGCTCTATGGAGGAGAGTGGGACAAGGCAAGATCTAGATGTGATGCCAGGTACCCACAAGTGCCATGGTGAAAAAAAAGCAGGGTCAGGTTAGAAAGTAAAGACAAAGATCTTTAGAGAAGGTGGTCCTCAAAGGTGTCTTTGAAGAAAGTCCCTGAGTGTCAGAAGAAGTCTGAGGACAGTGAGGATGTGAGCAAAACAACTACCTGGAGAAATGTATTGGAAACAGAGAATATAACAGTTTCAGAGATGCTGAAGTAAAGGAGGCCATGCTGTTGATCTTGACCATGGGAGACACACACTCACCTGTAGACCAAGGCTGAGAAGTAGAGATCTGTTCTGGATACAGGACCTCATCATTCCATCCCAACACATAGATACAAATACTGATTTTTTTTATTACTTTCTAGTGTCACTCTTAAATTTCTAGTGCCTTCTCATCTAAGCCTAACTCACTATTGTGTTCACCTATATTGTTGATGAGGAGGATGCAGTTCTACCTCTCTGCAGTATACCTCCTGATATTCTAGCTTTTGTATGGTACAACAGGCAAGGCGTGGACAAAATGGTATGATTGCATTTCTTGTAACATTCTGAAGAGATGATACAAAAGGTCCTGCATGCAACAGACAAGAGAGAATAAACTCTGATGGAGCCTTGCTGATAGACAATGTCACCATGAATGACACAAGAATCTATCTTCCAGATTTCATAAAAGAAATGGGATTTGGGAAGCTTAATATATATGGTGGGTGATTGCTGTCTGATGACTTGCTGTTGGGTAGGGTAACGTCTACTTCACACACAGGACTGATAACCTTGGACTTGCCTCCATCCTCCTCCCAATTTTGTTTCAGGGCTGGGTTTTGACACTTAATGCAGGATGCACAGTTTAAACAAACTTCCTAAGATTTCAGTTCCCTTCCTAAACTCCAGCCCTGCAGTCACTGCAGACAGAAGGATCAGTCTGATGACAGTAACTCAGCAGAGGGAGACCCATCAGTTAAGCCCCCTGAGCCCTTGCCTATGAACTTGAGCTTGAGAATGACTTTGTTGTAGTAGGTCAGAGCATGGTCTGAGAGGCCTCCTGAGATTCTTACTGAGCTCAGCTCAGAAACCCCTCCCCAGAAACTTCTCCCAGGGATCATGACTCCAAGAACCCTGGTGAACCTGTGCCAGGTTGGGTTTTGTCTCCTGGGAAGGGTTAACAGTTTAATGGGTGCCCAACTCACAAGGCTCCTGAGTTGATCCCAAGTAAAGGCTCTGGATCAACAGCCACAGCTTGGCAGAAATGGAGTTTGGTCTCTCACCTGAGTCTGTGTGAAGAGCAGGATTAGACAATATCCATGGATATTGGCTGACCATCTTGGGGGACTTAGAAAAGTTCAGAAAAAAAGTTCAGCATCCCCAGAAAGAAACTAAGAATAAAAGATGCTCCTGGAAGGTCCTCATTCACCAGGGATCAGAGCAGGGGATCCTCTCTTGGAGTCTATCAGTAAGAGGTGCCTCTTATTTGAGTAGCTGTTGTCTCCCAAGATTTAGGTCACATACTGTATATATTTTAGTTGCTACGCTGACAAGCTGGCAGCCAAATATGGCAGCCATTGAGAGTAAACTGAGAAACAGGAAAATATGGTCACTAAAGCTGTCATACAGAATATGAGCAGCTGATGAGTCACTCAAGGTCTTTCTGTAGCCATAGACATAATTTCTCTATGCTGGGGGCCATACAGTGGGTCTTTGCATTCCTAAAAAAAAAATGAATTGGTTCAGATCCTTTTTTTAAGGTGTCCTCAGCTCGTAGGAATACATTTGGATCTGCAGAGTAAAAAAAATGGAGAAATAATCTATTTTTACTTTAGAAACAAACTACCTGCAATGACAGTGAGAGTCACTGCATCAAATACCTAGGCTTCCCTCTCAGGTAGCCTATGCACAGCTTGCTGCACTGGACTTGAAATCAGTCACTTAATTGTTTTCTAATGTGTTGCTGTCACTCCCACCAGATATACAAAAAAGGACTTTTCCTTCTCACTCCTCACTCTTCTCCTGAAACCAGCCAAGGGACCAATATGTAATGAACTATCAGTTGATTTTAATTAATTAGGAAGAAATACATGGTGATTTAGTGAATGAATTAATGAATGATACAAAAATCTCTTCACAGCCTGCAACCTGGATGCACAGTCCTTGGAGTCCTCAACACAGGGGACAGGCTTTCTGTGCCTCCAGGAACTAAGACCCACATCTCACATCCATTTCTTTTTCCTAATAAAATAATCCTTCTTGCTATTGTTTTTAGGCCCTGGGTTGTTAAATAATAATTTTCCCATACAGAAGAATTTTAGGTATTTTCCAAATTCCTATCTCATAGCCACCTAACACAAATTGCCCACAAGTGCCAGGATGTCAGCAAGTCCATGTTCCCCACTTGTTATAAGCCACTTGTGTTGCATTTGCACAAGTCCTCACCTGCCCTCCAGGGAGAGAGAATGACTTTAATGAACAAGGGCAGAACACTCGATTCTGTTGCCATTATCAGCTTCTACCTCTCCTTTTACCTCTTTGTTAAGTCATTTGTTGGACTCTGCTCTATCATTTACTGGCTCACTGGCTTATTTCAGTAACTATCATTGGAAAGACCTGACCTACATCTTGGGCCAGAGGCTTAAGTAGTCAACTTACCTCTGACTTACTTCTGGTCTTTATGTGTTATTTCTGCTCAAGTCCCACCCACTCTCTAGGATGTCCTGGGAAATAGTGCCTCATAGAAACACACCTCAGCTGGGAATTACATGTCTATGCAGCTGGAAGGAAAGGCTTCTGGTCTATCAGGCTGTCAAGTGATCAGTGAAGAACCAGAAGTTCAGGGGTGTCTGATTCCCATGCTTATGTTTTTTCATAACCAAACACTGATACTTAACTGATAGCTGAGAGAGTCTGTACTCTCCCCCAGACACATAGTTGGAGGCCATACATTCTCTGAGCACCCAGATTCCCATAAATTTGTCATGTGATACACAGACCAGTCATGTTTCAAAGACTCAAGTTCACTAAGAAGTGACAGGTGACAACTTTTGTTGACAAAGCTTTTAGAGAAATCAAAGGTATGATACAGGGCACTGTTTTTCCCTCTTGGAGAGCAAGGTTAACCATACCCAACATCACAAGCAATAAATTCATATTTGGGAGTTTCGATTCTAATTTTTTATAGTAGTGGCATTGGATATCTGATTTTGTGATTACTGGGTATTTGTATATATTCTTTGAAGAAATGTCTATTTAAGTGTTTTGTCCTTTTTTTAAAAGAATTTATTTATTTATATTTAGACAGAGGGGAAGGGTGGGAGAAAGAGGGGGAAAGATTAGTGTGTGGTTGCCTCTCACACACCCCCTACTGGGTACCTGGCATACAACCAATGCATATGCCCTGATTGGGAATCGAACCAGCGACCCTTTGGTTCACAGGCTGGTGTTCAATCCACTGAGCCACACCAACAAGGGCTTGTCCATTTTTAAATCAGATTAATTGGTTTGTTGCTGTTATTGTGTTGTTACATTTTTGTATATTCTAGAAATTAATATTTTATTTTCCATATGATTTGCAAAATATTTTCTCCCATTTCATAGGCCACCTTTCAAACTGTTGTGTTTTTTTGATGGACAGGAGTTTTTCATTTTGACAAAATCCAAATTTTGTCTATTTTTCACCTACATTCTAGTGTCATATTCATAAAATCATTGCCAGATCCAATGTCTATGCCTTTCTGTATACTTTTTCTACAGATTTTATAGTTTTAGGTCTAACCTTTGGAATCTGATGTATTCTGACTTAAGTTTTTTGTATAGTATAAGACAACAATCCATATCATTTGTTTGCATGTGCATATTGCTGTTCAGCACCATCTGTTGAAAAGACTGTCTTTTCTCCATTGAACAATCTTGGCCTTTTCATTGAAACCATTTGATTGTGTCTTTTGATGAACAGAAGTTTCCATGCCAGTGTCACACTGTTTTGGTTACTTCAGCTCTGCAGTAAACTTTGAAATTAGGAAATGTGAGGCTTCCAATTTCATTCTTTTTTAAAGATCATTTCAACAATTTGGGGTCCATTGAAAGTCCTCATGAAATGTATGATGGATTTTTCTACTTCTGCAAGAAAAACCTTGGGGTTGTGATACTAATTGTACCAAATATGTAGATAGTTGAGAGTCTTCTAACAAATGAACATGGATGTTTTCCCACTGATTTGTAGAAGGTACTGGTCTGCACAAGACAGCAACATTCCAGCAGGAGGTCAAGCAACTCAGTGCTGTGGGTGATGAAACCTTGTAATGAAGGAAATGTCATGAAAAAGGCAGGACCCTTAGTGATGTGATTGGTATACTTTCTATACCAGATTGTTTAGCTCTTTACAGATCAGTCTTTGACAGCACTGTCCTAAAAAATCTTGTTCCTGTCTACACTTCTCATGTGACTCTTCTTACCCCATCTCTTCTGGTCACAGTGGTTGTTTGACTGTTCATCATAGCAAGCAATTCTCTTCACCATGGTCATCACATTGGCTGTTCTTTCTCCCTAAACTAGTATTTCCCCAGAGACCTCCCTAACCTCTTCCTCTCGTCTCATTTCTAGTCTCATTAGAATGTCACATAATCATGGAGGATTTCCTTGACCATCTTACATAAGAAAGTTACCCCAAACCCACCTACCCTCTACTTCACCCCACTTCATTATTCTTTAAAGGGTTTCTCAGCATCAGGAAAGCTTTGGGAGGTTTCTCTGGGATTTATTTATCCAGTTGCTTTATTCTGCAGGCTCTCACTTCTCCTCTGATTTCTTTAATGTCCCTCTCTCTGATGCATTGTCCCTTTAAACCATTCACAGTGTGGACTCAACTTCCCTCGACTTTCTCCTATGATGAAGTGTTGGGAATCGCCCTGACTGGTATCAGAAGCTGAAACCCCCACCTAGGCTAAGGCTAAGGGAACGCCCTTGGAACCGTAAGCCAGTAAGGAGACAAAAGTTTATCTCCCTGGCAGGAATGCTACTTCTGCTGCTTTATTCATAACTGAACCCCCCAAAGCTTGGTCAGTTAGCCAAAGACGGGTAAGATTCCCCACGGGGGGAACGACCTAAGACAGGCACGATCACTTTGGGAGGCCCCCCAAAAGGACTTGGGGGGGCTGCAGCAAAAGGGGGTGATGGACCCTCGCTCCTTGGCTTTGACATAGCCTGAGTTCTCATCGTCTGGGAGAAAATCTCCTTATTGCCTTAGTTCCCTTGCTCCACCTAAGCCTGAAATAATGACAGGGTGGTGCAGCTCTGTGCTGAAAAGGGCGGATTCCCCGGGTGATCAGGCCTACGAAAGAATATGTAAATTACTGTGAAACCCTCTTTGTTTAGAATGCTCTCAGTTGAATGAGAGGGGTCCAAGGAGGAAGTTAGCTTGTTCCTCAAAGTCTTACAGCTCTTTGACCCCAACTCAATAGACCAGCAGAGTTCCTTGTTTTCTATAGTTCCTTACTTCCCCCTAATGAGTACTGTACTTTACCTGAATTATTATGCAAAATGAGCCCAATAAAAGCAGGTATGGACTGTAAATCGGCGTGCTCCCCACTATGGGGGGTGGCCATTTCGTCCCTACTTCCTCACAGAAACTAGTTTGCCTCTGTCCATGTTTTTTCTCGTGTGTTTTTCGTGGAGCCATCCACAGCGTTCTGTGGTCACTGCTGGCCGGTGACCCACGCGCATCAATGAAGGTGGTTGGCAAAGCCACTCAGGGATCTTAACTTTATAATTTTAGTCTTTGGTCCTGTCCTTTCTGCCACCCTTACCTCTTCTCTAAAATCAATCCAGCCTAAAGCACCTGGACAGGCAGCTGTTCTTTTCCACAGAGATTTTTTGCATTTCTCCCCCATCTGATGGGCTCTCTTCAGCCAGCCCAGCTATTCTATAGGGCCCAGGGCACAGACCCTGGACAGAAAATCATGCAGACTGCACCACAGAAACAGGCCATAGACTGCTTTGGGTTCAAAGACATTTATTTAATTTTTATGTTCCTATTTATTCTTCTACCTACTGTATTGGATGATATGCAAATAGATGGTTGCAGAAGTAATTTTTGAATTATCAGTATTTTCAACGTATAATGAAATTTCCATTAAGTAGTATAAAAGAGCAAGTGATTCATTGATTACAGATATTTAGTTTTTGTAAACCACATGTCACATGATACATGATGCTCCCTCTTCTTAAGGAAATATGTGACATTTTTACCATATTAACAATGAAACACTATTCCATAGCAACTGTTACAGAACACAGCAAGGGGGGCCTGGGATGATATACTATTATTGAAAGAAGGCCCCGGGTCCGTTATGTCCACCGCCCTAGGAAAGACGTCTCTCAATGCCAGAGATTTGTGAAAAGGAACGGAAATGTTTATTTAATGCTATACTAACTTAAAGTAGTGACCTAATGTCTTTATCAAAAAATCCTAAAGTCCCTAAAAACAGCCACAAACACACAGTTCTTCCTTCCTTTCCCCTTTGCCCAGTCCAGAGTACCATATCTCAGGAAAGGAAATAGAAGTCCATGGCTTAGGCAGTCCTCTGGTTCTTCCCAGTTAGTACTCCCTCTCGACTGGGAGACCTCCCTGGGTTCCCGGCACCCTCCGCTGAGTCACCGGGATCTCTGCTAAAACCAGGTGGTGGTTCCCCCTTCTAAAGCTTCGGGGAGGGGGGTCCCCACTCTGTCAAGGCCGCGTGGTTCTCCCTTTCTCAGAGCTGTGGGAGTCTTCATTCTGCTAAAGCTGTGTGGCTCTCTCTCCAATGGCCGTGATCCTCTCTCTCAGGGCTGCAGGAGTCTCCACTCCGTCAGGTCCGTGTGGTTCTCCTCCTCAATGGCCACCAAATCTGGGTTTTTAAATCCCTGCGGCCAATCTGCCTCTGCAGCCCCATTTCCGACTCCTCCCACACTCGGCTTCACATGCCAGAACTCGTATCCTTCCAGCTTTACTGGGCTGCCATCATGAGTCTGGGCAGGTGTGGCCCTATGTCCTGGAGCCAATCCTTTCTGAGCTCCCACGCAGGTGCTGTAACTCAGGGGACCCGCCCCCCCAGTTACATCTGGGTGGAGAAGTTACTTCCATTCCCCTGGCTTAGAGCTAATCACAGCTACTTAACATATCTATGCAACCAGTCAAAGGTTATAGATATGCCAAATGACCACGCCAGAGCTGGGCTGCAAGGCTGTTGCTATGCTAAACAGCTCTCAATGGCCCTGCTCCATTTGTCCCTTCCCCCAACCCACACCCTGGGTGGGGGGGGATGGAGACATCCCAAAATCTCCTGGACACCTAAAGTTCTGGACCCCATTTCAAATGCCTATTTGGGGCCCCCCTCTTGGCTGCACCCTGTAACACAACTACAGTCTATCTGATTACAAACATAAAAATACTTCATCATACATGTACACATCAATTTTGTGTATGTTGTTGACTCATCCTTTAGATATATTATTAACAATTCTGGAAAAAACTGCATCATTTTGTTCATGAAAAATGTTGCCAATTAATGCGCTACAAATTGAGCTAGTTTTTGTTATATTTCTTAATTTATGTGAGCCAATTAAGCAGAGAAATTTTTATAAACTAATTCTAATTATTTCCACATACAGTGGACATACAGTCATATATACAGACACATCCAGAGACCTGATAGTTTCATTTAAAAAATAATTAACATTCTGAGAATATAGAGAAGGCCTCAGAACTTTAGAGTGTCACTGAGGAAAAATGTGACAGAAAATTAAAATATAGAGAAAAGAAAGCTCATGAAATAGTGAGCAAATTGTGAAAGTCATAGAGGAATTAAATAATGAATATGCGACTGAGCTTGGAGATGTGTTTGGATCCTGTGTGAACAGGTGATGATTATAGGCCTAGTCTATGGTTGGGATGACTTGGCATTGTTTTGTCTGCAGGGGCTGAGAACACAGTTCTCTGGAAGTCCCAGAGTCGAGTGACAAACTGTAATGAGATCTGAAGCCATGGAATGAAGGTCCAACTAACACTGCTGCAAGAACACTTGAAATTGCCATTTGAAAAGCTCATTAGGATGGGGGAGGGGTAGAAGAGGACTAAATGGTAATGAAATAAAGATTTAAGAGGAGTCTTATTGATCGTGCATCATTCTCTTTAAATCACACACCTATAGCTGCTTTTAAACTACAGCCTGACATACAAATTACTTCATTAAATAAGCCATAATAATTTATTCTTATAAATGAATAGATTTTTATACTTGAGACAGGTACAAAAATGCAAAAATCATTCATTTTTTAACAATTTGAATAAGTTGAACCTTTTCATTCATATGGATAAACCTCCTATTAATTTTTAGGGAAGAATTTTAAGATTTTTACTTGGCCATGTTAAAATTCTTACGTAGAAATGGAAGAGGGGGTGCTCATTAAGTAAGTGAACATTTTAGCCACTCTTAGGAAAATGCTCTCTATTCCCATTTTTCTTTTTGTATATTTGGAATTAGACAATACAGGTTGTGTTTCTATCCCTGTTTCCTTTAGGAAGGCCTTGAATATGCTGAGAAGTCTTTTTAAAATCCTACTGGGAATGAGTAATTAATCACCCTGCTCCCATCACCCAGAGAAAGAACTGGTGACTTGAGCTTGCACACCTCGTTCATGTGGGTGCACTGCTCACATCAGAACTACTGATGTTCTCACAGGATGTTGCTCTCAACCTGTCACTGCTGGCTGGGCACTTGGTCTACTAGTAATACAATGTTTACAACAGGCTTTTTATTTTTAAAGCCACTTCACTTTTTTTTTGCCACATCACGTATTTCCATGGATTAATGAAAGTGTATTGGTTCCCAAAAGCCTGGCCTTTAACTGCACCAGCAGAGGCAACATGCCACAATTCAGAGAACGCACACTGTGTGTTCAGGCAGATGTCCTCAAATTCTGTCATCTATGCTCTGCTCTGTGAAATCAGACCAGCAAGAAAAGCTGCCCGACCCTTTTAGCTTGATGTGTTTCTCAGGGCTTTGTAACTGAGGGGGCTTCTGTGCAAAAGAAAGCTCAGAGTGACACTTGTTGCTAAGCAGACACTGTGTTTATATTGGTTTCCCTATAATTCTCTTAAGCTGAAGCTTTCTTTTCATAATTTTTTAAAATTACAGTTGAGATTCAATATCACATTGATTTTAGGTGTACAGTGTAGTGGTGAGACATCAATAAAACTCATGAACGGATCCCCTGACAATTCTAGGACCAACCTATCACCACACAGTATTACTACAATAATTTTGCTTATCCATGCTATGCTGTACCATGCATCCCTGTGACTATTTTGCTAACCAGTACCTTTTCTTCTGAGTGTCTCACCTCTACTGCATCAATGTCCCTGTCGTCAATGGCTATTGCATAAACTAAGGCTCAGATGTCCTGCCTAAGTGTACAGAGCACTCCATGGTGTACCCCCTGCCATCTCTTCCTGGCAGACAGAAACCCCACTGTTTTTCATAATTGGATGTTATATTCGTTTCTTTCTGGATCTGGTTTTGTTTCTTTCTGGCTTTGCTTTTTTCTGGCTCTGGCTTTCTTATAGACTGGGGAGCCCAGCTTGGGTTTAGGACTCACACATCTCAGATGGGTTCCATCAGCCACTGAGATTTCCCTCAGGCACTTGAGCTCCCACCCGTGTGAACCTAGTCAACCTTCTCATGTCTCCTCTGCATGCTGTACCACTCATGGCTGTGGTGAAGTCATTTCTTTCATCCGTCTATGGTTATAAGACTTCTCTCCCACTACTGGTTGTTGTTTATTCCAGATCATTTCTCTAAAGTTTAGTTGTAGTTCCAGGTTGGTTCTGGTAGGAGGTTAGTGTAGTCCTTCACTTAGTCCTCTGCATCTTGGGTTCTCCTTCTGTTGGATCTCCCTTTGCCAAAATTTAAAGTTTGCAGACTGACTGTGTCCCCAGAAGCCACTGAAGATGAGCCTGGGAACTAAGAGGGGTAGAGGGATGGAAAGAGATCGAGGGCCTCTTGACCTGAGAGTTTGTGCAGCACCAAAAACAAAAAAAAAGAGTATCCAAAAGGACTGGGTTCAAATCACAGAAAGTGTAGTTTTCTAAGTTTCAGAACTATTTCCACAGTTTTCCTACATCAGAAATTAAAGGCTCTCTGTATAGTATAATGGGCTGTTGCAAACACTAATCCAAACTGCCCCATACAGGCTACAGTTTTTTCCACCACAATGTGTTTGATGTAATACCCAGTAAGATTCACAATGTTTGTATGACATCATCATGCCCTGATTCATTTGTTTTACTAGATTTTCACCTCTGATGCATGTAGTGCTCTCCTCTAACAACCAAAACAAAGTGCTGAAAATACTGGAGCAGAGACTCCAAGAGGGAAATAAAAAGGACTCCAGGACAAGATCCCTCTGTTTTGTTTGAATGTGGCAGAACTTTGTTTGTTGCTGTAGAGCATCTCTGTTTTGCATGAGGAGAGGCATTTCCAAGTCAGCCCAGAATAAATGTCCCCAATGAATGTTTGCTCCCCTCACACACTTCTTTCACCACGGTATTTTTTACCCATTAATGGGTTTCTTACTCTGTGACTTCAGAGATCCATCAGCACCCTGCACCCCCACAAATGGGTATCTGGCAGAACAGCTCCTGCAGAGATGGGTACTCAGACCACTGACAGGTGGTGATGCTGGAGTTCAGTGAAGCACAGGCTGCAAAGATTTTCCAAAGAAGGATGGTTAAGTTCAGTATACCCAATACAGTTGAGTTTAGTGTGGGGGCCACAGCCCAGGGCTGTGTGATAGGTTCAGAAACTGTGGTAAACAAATATATGTCACTAAAAATGTTAATCAAAAAGCCAATGAGATTTCTTTAAAAGTTAAAAGTAGAAATACCATACAACTTAGCAGTTTAACTAGTATTCTTTTGTCTGAGGAAAATGTAAACACTAATTCAAAAAGTTACATGCACCTCTACTCATTACAGCCTTGTGCCTTCTTAATAACACATAATATGGAAGGAATCTAAGTGTTCATCAGTAGATGAATAAAGAAAATAAATGTAATATATATACCATATATTTGTAATTACACATTTATATTAAAGTATTTCTCAGCCATAAAAATGTGTGACATCTCATCAATTTGGACAAAATATTATAGGTCATCCTGGAGGGTATTATATTAAGTCAAACAAATCTCGCAAAGACAAATACTGTAAGATGTTATTGTATGTGGAGTCTAAAAAGCTAAAACAATGAAGAAACAAAACAAAATAAAAACAGGTTCATAGACACAAAGAAAAAACTGGTAGATTCCAGAAAGCTGTGAGTGGAAGGACGGGAAAAAAATAAGTGAGATTGATTAAAAGGTGTGAACTGCCACTTATAAAGTAAACATGTCTGAGGAATGTACCAAACAGCACAGAGAATGTAGTCAATAACATTGCAATAGCTCTGTGTAGAGACAGAGGGTCAGTAGGCCTCTCGTGGTGATCACCTTGTCATCTACATTTGTACGAGTCACTGTGTTGTCCACATGAAACTAATAGAAGATTGTAAGTCACTTATATTTCAATTAAGAAAAACTTAAAAATATAATCATATTCAATCTCACTCCCACCAAAATAGGTATTACCAAAAACCAGAAAATTGCAGGTGTGGGTGATACTGTGGGCAGGTCAGAATGCTTGTGCACTGTTGATGGGAATGGTAAAATGATGAAATGTAATGATGGCTTCAAAACAATGTGAATGTATTTAATACTATTGAACTTCACCTTAAAGTGGTTACTACAGTAAATTCATGTGTATTTTACCATCATAAAACGTTTTTTAAATGTAATGTCTTGAATGTGAATGCCAATGTTGCATTTGTATACAAAATAAAGACAATCCTAAGTGCACCATCTGACTCTATTCATGGTAAGGGTGATAGATTGTCTCAAAAACAAACAAACAAACAAACAAACAAACAAACAAACAGACAACCCTGTTGCCTGGTTTTATTTCTTTAACTTCACTGCTCTTAGGTCTTCTCAGAGGGTTCATTTCTGCTCTAACCTAGAGCATGCTCTCTGGAGGGAGTTAATCATGTGAGACATTGTGTCCCTTGAAAATGTTCTCTTTCCCTTAACAACCAGTGAATGCCATGGGGAACTCTCCTCCTTCAGCCTCTTCTGCTGTAGACTACATGCTTCATCATTAGGGTTCTAACTCAACTTAATATCCTCTGAAGAGGCAAGTGTGTGTGTTTTTTTTTTTTTAATGAAAAATAGCTTCAGTGACCACAAAGGGAAAATAACTTGGGAAGTTCCCTACACAGCTCATCTAAGACATCTTCATCCTCATCATCCCCGACTTTATCGATTCATTATCTTATACTGTGCACTCTTCAGCTTCCTGGATTTTTTTATTTGCATGGCCCTCCAAACTCAATCTTTCTGACCAGACTTCACACATCTGCCAGACCTATCCCCTCCCAACTGGGCCCTGCAGCTACCGAGAATCAATGGATCTTTCAGCCACCTTTGCCATCACGGGTTCTTAAGGAGCTCAGAAACTCTGAAACCAACTGAATTTAAACAAAATGTTTGAAATAGAATGGAACCACAAGCCACAGCTGTTTTATATTTATTATGCCCAGGACTTCTCCTTTGGAAGCAAAATATTCTAAAAAGTCTCAAAGTGTTCTGGTTGGTGGGGCTCAGTTGAATGAGTACCAGCATGAAAAACAAAGGGTCACTAGTTCATTCGTTTCCCATTCAGAGCATAGGTCTGGGCTGTAGGCCAGATCCCCAGTAGGGGGAACTTGAGAGGCAACCACACATTAATGTTTCCCTCCCACTCTTTCTCCCTCCTTTCTCTTCTGCCTAAAAATAAATAAACAAAATCTTTTAAAAGTAAATAAATAAAAAGTCTCAAGGTTCTTACCACCAATTTTTCCTTGAAATATTTTTATTTAATTGCATTAAAAATGCATAACACTAAATGTACTATCATGAGCCAAGAGTCTATATATAGTTCAGTGGTGGCATATACAGGGTCCGGCAGAAGTAACGCCTGCATGAGTGTGGTTGGTTGGGTAATACTATGGGTGTAATAACTCACAGTTTTAATTTGAACATTTCACCAAAAATGTCATATGATGTGCTTTAGTATGATATTGTATGTTACAGAATTATATGCTTGTGATTTTGTAATATAAAGGGGCATTATTTGTGCCAGACCCTGTATATTCTCCTTGATGCAAGCCAGATCTAACCATTTTGCATCAGTAAAACTGAAAATCTATACTCATTAAAATAAATACCCCATTTTTCCTTCCTCAAGTACCCTAATCACCAATCTTTATTTCTTCAAATTTGAATATGTGAGATAGTTTATATATGTGGAAATACAATTACTGTCTTCTTATAACTTGATTGTTTCACATAGCATAATAGCCAAATGTATCTTTTCTTCCAAAGGCTGAATGACTCTCTCTCTCTCTCTCTCTCTCTCTCTCTCTCTCTCTCTATATATATATATATATATATATATATATGAACAAGCATTTTCTATTTCCATTCCTCAGTTTATAGACAATTGTGTTGTTTCCACCTCTTGGCTAGTGTGAATCTAACTGCAATGGAATTGGATGTGTTAATATTTTTTCAAAATCCTGCCTTCAATTTCTTAGGATATTAAAACAAAAGTGAGATTGTTGGACCACATGGCTTTTGTTGTAGTTAAATTGGAGGTTTTGTTTATATAATATATATATTAGCCCCTTAATAGCTATATGGGATTTGCAGATGATCTTTTTTTTTGTTCTGTAGGTTTTTATTTTCCCATTGATTTTTTCTTTTGATGATCAATAGTTTTCAAACTTGATATAGTACCATTTTGATTTTCCATTGTTCCCTAAACTATTTACAACATATCAAAAAAAAATCATTGCCAAATCCAATTTCATGAAGCTCTCCCCTGGGTGTTTTCCTCTGAGTGTTAGAGTTTTAGGTCTTCCCTTTAGACCTTTAATTCATTTTGAGTTATTTTTTGTATGTGGTATAAAATTATTTTACATGTGAATATCTGGTGTTCTGAACACCTTTTGTTGAAGTCTGTCTTTCCTTCACTGAGTATTCTTGGCACTTGATGGTCATTTGACCACATACAGGAAAATTTATTTAGAGGCTCTCTATTCAGTTCTATTGGTCTATATGCCTGTATTTATACCAATACCATTCTATTTTTAATGTGTTTTATAATGTGTTTACAAACCAGGAAATGCAAGCCTCTAAATTTGATTTTTTAAAAGATATTTTGGGCTCCTCAGTGTCTCTTTGAATATCATATTCATTGAGAATGACATTTTTTTATTTCCTTAGAAAATGGCATTGGGATTACAGTGTGTATATTGAATCTGCAGACAGTTTTTAGTAGTACGGACTGTTTGAAAATACTAAACATGTAAACTATGGTTTTGTTACTAAAGAGTATAGATTTTCAAAGAAGCAGTTGTGTTTTCTTTCTCCTGGGATATATTCAGGCTCAGCACTTTGATACTACTTTCACACCCCACTTAAAACTCCCTGAGGACAAGATAGGATCTTGGAGGCTTTAGGTGCAGGAACTGTCAGAGGAGATTTAGGAAGCTGGACTCTTTTCCAACATTTGTTTTGTCTGGTTTAACTGTCTGCCATGGCTGACTCTATTCTGTAGTCCATCTTCTTTTTTCTGTCAACTCTAGCTCAAATAAAACCATTTTATTTAATAAAAAATAAGAACTTTCTCCAAGAGAAAGCATCTGTTTTTAAAACATTATGACTGGTTCATTGGACATATCACTAATTTGTCATAACTATTTGAGAGGCTTCCACAAGAAATGTAGTCAAATTGTCCACTAGAAATTCTAAACCTTTGTTTTTCATCAGTGAAATAACTGAGTCTTTGGAAGATATTGGGAGTGAGTCTGTTAGCTGCAGTTCCAGGAATGACACCAGACCTGAAGGCTTGGCTAGTTACAAAGTAGAGGTCTGACATGAGAAAATTGTACACCCTTAGAAAATGCTCACAGCTGAGGAGTCCGTGCAACAATGCACAGCTTTGTTTTATTCCAGTGTCACCATCCTGGCACCAGAGTGTCTGGGGAGATGTTAGACAACACAAAGGTTTAAAAGAAAGGTAAGCAATGGGATACTTACTCAGGGTGGGGGAAATGAGGAGCTGCAACTGTGAAGAAAACATTTATCTTGTTCAAGAACACAGGGCTACAACAAGGTAGATTTAGAAAGCTTTTTAAACTATGAAGAAAATATATTTACGTTTTAAAATTTTTAAATGTGGTGGTAGAGACAATCATTGGCCCCTGAAAATATCCTGACTTATGTCCCTGGATTCTGGGAGTGTTAGGTCCTGCAGAAGAAACATTGCATGTGTGGTGATGTCACAGATGGTGAAAGGGTAAGTCTACTTTAGATTTTCTGGGTGGTCTTTCCATGTTATTGCTTGCATTTTTATGACTTAGAGGAACAATTAGAAGATCAAATGGCAGAAGAAAAAAAGAAATGTGACCATGGGGACAAGGGTTAGAAATGTACATATGATGGGGGAACACAGAGCAAGAATGAGAAAAGCCTCCAGAAGCTGGAAAGGCAAAAACAGATTTCTTCAGATAGTCTGAGGAGGAGTCAGGGCCCTTCAGATACACAACAAGGGTTCCTCACAGTGATGCCCATTCCAGGCTTCTGGTCTCCAGGATGGTTAGGGATTGTTGGGGACCTCCCTCCCTGGTCTCAGGAAGCTGTAACCCCCTGTGACTTAGGCTGAGTGAGAGACCTCTGGACCAGGAGCCACTAAGGAGACAAAACTTATTTCCCTGGCATGAACACTGCCTGTTCTGTGCCTAAACCTCCTAAACTTCATCAGTTAGCCAATGACAGGTAAGAGTTCCTATGGAGGGAAATTCCTAAGACAGGCATGATCACATGGAGGCTTCTGGGAAGAGACTCGAGGCTGTGGAAAGGAAGGGGTGATGGACATCAACCCCTGCCCCCTCAGCTTTGACAAAGCCTGAGTCCTTGTTTTTAGAAGTGAGTAATCCAAGTCTCCTGGCTGCCATTGTGTCTGTTGACTCAGGCCTGTGGAAATAACAGGGGCAGTGCAGTCCAGACCAGAAACAGCAGACCCCAGGGGTAATCAGGCCTGGGACATGGAATATGCAAGGTCCTGTGAGATCTGCTTGCTGGAGGATGTTATTAAATTAGAACATGAAGGCAAAAGCAGGAATCCAAAATTAGCCCTTTCAGCCATGTGTTAAACCTCCAAACTCTGCCCAGAATCACAGCAGGGGTTCTGTCTGCACCTTTGTGAGTCACCTACTTCTTTTGATCTTTTCTGCCAGAGTGTGAATCCACAAACTAAGTCTGTATTCTCAATAAAAATCTGCTTGGGAATGGATATGGGATGCTCTCCACTAGAGAGAGTGGCTGTTCTGTCCCTGTTTCCCCACAGGACCTGGTTGCCTCTGTGTATGTTTTTCTCGTGTTTCAACAAGCATCCACAGCAGAGATGGATACTGCTGGCTGGTATCATCCACAAGGGATGGGTTGACAGCGTCAATGCCTTATCCCATCAGAGGCACTTTGGAGACATACAGGTGACCACTTGTTCATTCTTTCATCCCTGTCTGAAATTTCCCCCACAGACCTCACAGGATGACACATGAGGTCAAAGGGAATCTTTAAGGTCTTTTCACTAACATTGGCAGGAACACTGAGCACATTTCATGTGTGCAAAATGACAAACCCTAACCACCAATATTGTTCCTATTCTACATGCATTTTCACATCACATGTGAGGGAGCAGATGCACAAACCATTCAAAGATATTCTGTAACAGAACCTTGACTGTGTGTGGAACATAATGACTCCTTAAAATTGAAACGAGGTGTGATCCCAGTTCTTGGTCATGTGCATCCATTGCCTTCACTGCCTTGTGACCAATCAGACACATCTAGGGAACACCCATACTACAGAACACATTGTTGACTTTTATTGGCATTTTCATAAACTCCATTAGCCTGTCTCAAAGAAAGTCCACAAACTGGATACACAGTATTGGAAAATAAATGCTATTTTCTGGGGTATTTTGGGCTTTGTTAGCTCTGGTAGCATTTTGACCATAGACCAAAACCTAAATAGGTCTTCATGCCAGATGGCCTTTAGAAACCAAAGGGCCATCTGGGGATATAACAAGGGGTCATGTTGGGTAAAAATAGAAGAAATATTGTAATGATTATAAAAGTTAGTGCAAAGAAGCACAGTGTGTTTTGTTATCTTGGTTTAGGTAGAAGAGAAAGAAGAAGGAATAGGGAGCAGTGCAGGTTTTCAGGAAGAGGCTGAGGATGCCATGTTGTGGATTAGATCAGGTTGGGGGCCCACCCACCAAGGAGAGAATCACTAAGGTAGAAAATGTGGGTGGAGAATAAGAGGTGGCAATTCACTCAAATGTGGGTATGTTTTTAAGAGGTAAAGTGGATTTTTTGAAGAAAGAATAAAAGTTAACATCATCCAAATGCCCATACTACCGAAAACATTTTACAGATTCAATGCAATCGCTATTAAAGTACCAATGACATATTTCACAGATATAGAACAGACATTTCAGAAATTTCTATGGAACAACAAATGACCCTGAATAGCTGAAGCAATTTTGAGAAAGAAGAACAAAGTAGAAAGAATCACAATACCTGATATCAAACTGTACTACAAGGACACTGTAATCAAAACAGCCTGGTACTGGCATAAGAACAGACACTTGGACCAATGGAACAGAACAGAGAGCTCAGAAATAAACCCAAGTCTCTATGGTCAATTAACATTCAACAAAGGGGGAGAAGCATGAAATGAAGTAAAAATAGCCTCTTCAATAAACGGTGTTGGGAGAGCTGGACAGCTTCAAGCAAAAAAATGAAACTCCATCACCAAATTACATCATACACAAAAATGAATTCAAGGTGGATAAAAGACTTAAATATAAGCCATGATGCCATGAAAGTCCTAGAGGAAAACAGAGGTAGGCAAATCTCAGACATTCCATGTAGCAATATTTTTACTGATATGTCCCCTAGAGCAAGGGACATAAAGGAAAGAATAAACAAATGGGATCTCATCAAATTAAAAAGCATCTGCATAGCTAAAGACACAGCATTCAAATGAAAAGAGAACCAACTATATCGGAAAACATATTTGCCAGTAAAACCTCAGACAAGGGTTTGAGCTCCAAAATGTATAAAGAACTCACAGAACTCCTCCACTCCAGGAAGACAAAAAAAAAAAAAAATTAAAAATGGAGAAAAGACTTCAGTAGACATTTCTCCAAGTAGGACATACAGAGGACACAGAGAAACATAAAAAGATGCTCAGCATCACTAGCCATCAGAGAGATAAAAATTAAAACCACAATGATATTCCACGTCACACCAGTCGGAATGGCCATCATAACCAAATGAACAAACAACAAGTATTGGAGAGGATGTGGAGAAAAGGGAACCCTAGTGAACTGTTGGTGGGAATGCAGACTGGTGTAGCCACTGTGGAAAACAGTATGGAATTGCCTCAGAAAACTCAAAAGAAACTGCCTCTTGACCCAGCAATTCCACTGCTATGATCGTATCTTTAGAACACTGAAACACCAATCCAAGAGAATCTATGCACCCCAATGTTCATAGTAACACAATTTATAATAGCTAAGTGCTGGAAGCAACCAAAGCACCCATCAGTAAATGAATGGATCAAAAAACTATGGCACATTTACACAATGGGATACTATGCAGCAGAAGAAAAGGAGCTCCTACCCTTTGTGACAGCATGGCTGATACTAGAGGGGATTATGCTGAATAAAATAAGCCAGTCTGTGAAAGACAAATGCCACATGATCTCACCTTTAAGTGGAACCTAATCAACAAAACAAATAAGCAAGCAAATAAATAAGTACAATCTAACAGTAACCAGAGTGGAGGTGGAGGGAATTAAGGGGTGGGGGTGGCGGTTGAAGGGTTTTCAAGAACAATTATAAAGGACACATGGACAAAACAAAGGGAGTGGAAGCAGGGGAGGTTGGTGGGTTTGGCTAGGGTGGGGGGCTAGAGAGGGGGGTAAGTGCAGATAACTGTACTTGAGCAACAATAAAATAATTTTTTAAAAAAGAGTAAGATCCTTGAAGACTCAGATAAGTGTCTTTGATATTGAAACCAAACAGGATTTGGGGAATCATGTGGAAATTAGTGCTCTTGAATTCCAAGTTGGGAAAAAAAGGAAAGCTTTGAAAAAAGTCAGAGCCCAAGGTGGTAGAGGGGGAGGGAGTGTAAGAATGTTGAAGAAGGGATAATGGATCCCTAAACAGAGGTAACCAGAGAAACATGCTCTTACGTATTCCCAAAGGCACAGTAGCCCAACTGTAGGGCTTGGTGGCCCTAGGGAAATGAGAGATGGGATCCTGGGAAGGGGATAGAGGGAGACTGAGGGTGAGAAAAATACTAGCAGCCACGGAGGGACAAAATTTATAGAAATCTTGGAAGGATGGGAAGGCCAAGGGATGATGGCAGTCTGCCTGATGTCTGGAGAGAAAGAGGTAAATGATAGCAAAGAGGGAAGAAGTTAGGGGCATAGGGGCAGACCAAAGAGGTTGAAAGAGTAAGAAAAACAGGCACTTTCCCCTGGTGTGGGGAAAGTGTGCAGGCTAGAGTCCAGGGATGTCAGTTTTCTGAGTGTAAACTACAGTTCTCAGTGTCTGGATTAGACAAGGGCAAGATTGGTGGTACTCTTCGCCCTAAGGGGGGTCTGGGTCTGGCAGATTGAGCTCCACTGAGAAGCTCCATAGAAATGCAAAAAGTGGCTTCCTCAGTACCCCAAGCCTTCTTATCCTGAGTCCACAATTGACAGTCAGGGCCAACAAAATTCCATTGAATGGGGGCTCAGGAGCAGCCTGGCAGTGGTTCTTGCTTTCCATGTTGGAAGGGGGAAGAGGCAGGGTGTCTTTGGAGCTTGCTGCATCATGGACTTTTTATGAAGATTACATCAAGTATGTACATGATTGGAGGTCCTTCAATCTGTAAATATAGAAGTTTTTCTATTTATTTGTTGTTTTATTTTTTTACCAGAAAATTTGGTAGTTCTCTGTATACATCTTCCACATACTTCGTTATTTATTTTCTAAGTATTTTATTCTTTTTGAGGCTACTTGAAATGAAGGTGCTTATTGAATTCCATTTCAGGTTTGTTCATTGTTGTTACAAAGATATGGTAGTCAGGCTGACTGTTGATTTTGTCTTTGTAACTTGACTGTATCTATCAGTTCTAACAGTTGTTTTGTGTGTGGAGGGCAGAGTCTCTAGAGTTTTTATGCATGTAAGATTACATCAACTGTTGACGAGATGAATTTTCTTCTATTTTTTTCCAATTTGAATACCACTTTTGTCATCTTCTTGCCTAATAGTTCCACCCAGGACTCCCAGTACTATGTTGAATAAGTGGGGAAAATTACTTTCTTTCATCTTGTTCACAATTTTGTTAACCTTTTGGTGTCTCTCCATGGAGTATTGTGTTAACTATGGGTTCTCATTTGTGGCCTTTACTGTCTCGCATAGTTTTCTTCTATTCCTGCAGCCCCTGTCTTTTGTTAAAACCATAAAAACTTCTCTCTAAAGGGTTATTTCAGTATGCTAATAAATTTGCAGGCCAGAAAGTAATGTCTTATTCAAGGTAAAAATAATTTTAGAGAAACCGTCTTCAAATACAATACCATGAAGACTAGACTGGGATATCTTTATTGAACAATGCAGTATAATGAGATATAAATGTCCCCCACTAACTGTAAAGTTTATTTGGCCCCAGAATTTGACAGAGGATATGAGCCTGCCTTCCCCAACATACACAAGAATGTATATGAGGAGTGGAGTCTGATTTTCTTAGAGTCAAATATGTTCTAAGAAAACATTAATGAAATATCAATGTTAAAGGAAAATTTTATCTGATGATGAGGTTCTAGAACATATGGGCTGGGAAGAGTTCTCTGTGCTGGTAGTGCTGAGATGTCCATGAGAACATTCCAAGGCTCACACTCAGGTAACCTGGGGTCAGAGAAGTTGTCCAACACTCTCTTTACACATTGTCACCTCAGCAAAGGCAATTATTTTTCTGCAGAGGTGAAGATCATACTCAGGTGACCTTTGCATAATTAACTGTGGCCTGTGAGTGGCTGAGATTTCTTAAAGTGCATAGTGGTCCAAGGTCCCAAGCCCAGTCTCCATCAACCACATCCTCTGTTTCTCCATAGAACCTGTGAGCTGGCCAACTTTCTAGCCAGCAACACCACAGTCACAGAGCATGAGGACACTGTGCTGCTGGCTGCTACACAAATATGATTTCCACTATGATTTTATTTTTTATTTCTCCCTTTGGTTTAATTTCTTCTAATAAGACAGCTTAACATTTCAAAGTTTTGCATTCTACATTCCTACAAGCTTTAGTTAATAGCATCAGGAACACAAAAAACATTACAACAGCTCAAAACACAAATGAATACTAAATAAAACCACATTCAATATACAATAGAGAAAATATAAAACATGACAATGCTGTGAGAAAATCAGAATAAATATGAGTAAATATTGTTTTTTTTAAATATTTTATTATATATCTTTTTAGAGAGAAGGGAAGGAGAAAGAGAGGAAAAGAAACATCAATGTGTGGTTGCCTGTCACGTGGCCCCCCTGGGGACCTGGCCTGCAACCCAGGCATGTGCCTTGACTGGGAATCAAAGCAGTGACTGTTTGGTTCATGGGACAGCACTCAGTCCACTGAGCCACACCAGCCAGGGCTGCTCTGTGGCTTCAAAACATCAAGAGCCTGAAGGTCTTTAAGAGGATGAAGCTGTTTTATGGCTACAGAACCTTCACCATAGACCTTGTCAGGAGTAAGGATGTGGAAATTATTAAAATATGAATAAACCTTTTGCACTTTTTAAATAGATATACTGAGAAAGTGGAAAATTGTAAGAAAACTTGCATTGAGTCATAAATGCTCAATAATAAAAGCTGATATTGTCATTGTTGGCTTAAGGTTACATTTTACAGCAGCTCTCATCTTTGATTGGTCTCAGATGCACCATCTCTACAGGGAAGGAGACACCAAGTCCCTCAGAGTATGGGCAGTTGTCATGTGATGACCAGTGGGAGCATGTGGTGAACTTGCAGAAATTCAAGTTCTGTCCCTTTCCAGGCATCGTGTGGAGAGTACCTAGACACTGTGTGGACAACAAGAGTAAGTTAAAAGATGCCCATGTGGGTAGTAACTCTGATCTCTTTCTCTCTGTTTGACTTCTTTCCATAAATTTTAATGTCTTCTTTAGTATTTTTATTTTCATGGCAGTAGGCTTATTTGTACAAGTTTAGCATGATGCTGTTCCTTTTATTAATAGAATATGATTGAAATCATTGGCAATGCCAACAAGCTTTGAATAAAATGCCCTAGTTCAGTCTGATGCCCACACAATAGAAATAACCTCACTATTTATGAAGCTAAGTTTGACCTGATTGTTGTTCTTATATTTCCAGGCAAGAGGACATCACCCCAAACTAGCACGACTGCAGGTATAATGGGAGAATGAAGCTTCCCAAATTCAAGAGGCTGTTAAACTTCCATCTTATGTTTTATATAAATCCTGCATCAGAGCAAACTATGTGGTGGATATCCATTTCTCTTCACTTTAGTATCAAATTAGGACAAAGCAAATTACAGCAGCCCTGTTGTAGGGTTAAGAATGCTCTTGTTTGTTTGATAGCTCACTTGATCACATACAAAAAGAAAAAGGTGACTGCAGAGATATATAAAAGTACAGCCTCCTGGGAGATGAATCTGCCTCTGTTCAAGGACTCAGCTATTTTACACCTGTGCCTCCATTGCTCAGACCTGACATGTCTATAAATTTCAGGAACTGAAGATGATGTAAACTGGGTTTGTCTGAAAGAGATTTAGTTTTGGGTCCCTCCACTATGAAGAAAGCATTTTTGCTATGACCTAGAGGTTTTAATGTTCTCTCAGAGTCAGGAAACTTTAGGTGGGTTCTTTCTGACTCTGGGCCACTGGCATCTATTAGTCAGACAATTCCAGTAAAAATGTAATTGCCACCCTGGCTGGTGTAGCTCAGTGGATTGAGGACTGGCCTACAAGCCAAAGGGTTACCACTTCGATTCCCAGTCAGGGCACATGCTAGGGTTGTGGGCCAGGTTTTGAGTTGGGGGTGCACAAAAGACAACCACACATTGAGGTTTCTCTCCCTGTCTTTCTCATTCCTTTCTCCTCTCTCTAAAAATAAATAAAGAAAATACTTTTGAAAATTTAATTGCCAATTCTTTATTTGGCCTTTTGAAACCCACACAAGTATTTTGGAAAGCTTCTCACCAGTGTCAAGAACCAAAGAATATTGATCTGAAATATCTGGACCCTTTACTTTGAATTTTAATTTCCTGGTTCTCCTGTGGCCCAGTCTCTGAGGGAGAGTAGAAGCCTACCTTGGTTGGGGAACTTCACAGCCAAAATTTTAAGGGATCTCCTGCCAGAGTTTTATGAAAACATTTGCTTTGCTTTTGTGTCAGTTTCTAATTCAAAGGAATTAGCCCATGTTGCCTTCTGTTCTAAAATCTCCCCAGACTTTGAATGAGGGGTGTTGAGTTCTGCCTCACTGCCCTATTTCATGGTCTTTCATAAAGTCTTACTTTTATTTTTAACCTTGTTTGACTCATGTTTTACTTAACATAACCTTCCTGTAACTAGCTAATCATGGCATCTTATTCAAAGTGTCAATCCTTAATTTTTATTTTGTTTTCATATTTTTTATTGTTGTTCAAGTACAGTTATCTCTATTTTCACCCCATCATGCCCACTCACCCCACCCATCCTTGCCTCACATCCTCAGGCCTATCCCCCTTTGGCTTTGTCCATGTGTCCTTTATACATGTTCCTTGATGGCCCTTCCTTAACCCTTAATTTTTAATCTTCTAATTTTTCTTTATCTTGTTAATTAAAAAATATTTGAAATTCTCTTGTTTCCCTTTTGACTTGATCTTTACAGCAGGAGATGACTTCTCAGGTCCCTATGGGGCCCCAGGTTGCCTCAAAGCAACCTTGGCTTAGAATCCCTGAAGCTGTCCCAGCATGAAAGGACACAATTCCAGAGCGCCCTTACTATCAACAGTGTTCTCATTCCACGTGCATTTTCCCTGCACCTTCAAGAAACAATATCACAGAGATTATAAAAGATATTCTATAACAAAACCCAACTACTCTAGTGAACATGCAGGTCTCTCTTACATCAGCCACCCACAGGCATGTACTGAATGAACCTCTCTCAAGCCCACTTTGATGTACAGCTCAGGGCAGACATTATTGTCCTACTTCTTTGTTTTCTTTGTTATTTTTACAAATCCCACATGCCCATCCTTACAGAGCCTGCAACCAGAATTGGGGAATGGGAAGTCAATCTCTTTTTTGGTTCTATTTCCATTCCTGCTACCTGTGACTTCTAGTATATTTGACTGAGACCTTTTGGGTCCTGGCCAGAGATGGAGTGTGTAGAAACAGAGAAGAGAACATAGTGAAGTCATGGAGAAATGGAGTCTGTGCAGAGTCAGATGAGAAATTGTAAAACCTGGGATGTGTTAGGGTATTGGGCATTGTATGGATTCAAGGGGACCTAAAAGTGTGGGGTATAGTTTGGAGCCTCAGAATGAGGCTGAATAATATTAGTGAGATTTTGACCTATGTCTTGTAGAAGAGCCACTGGAGCTCATGGGTTCCATTCTCAAAGATTAGGATGGGCATATGTAGGGTTGGGAGAGTGGATAATGTTTTGAAGACTCAGGTTAGTTTTATGATTTTGGGACCTATAGGAGAGCAGATGTACAAGCTGGTAGGAGTCCTGACACAGGGTGTAGGGGGCAGGAAATGAGGAGAGGAAGACAGGATTGAGACTGGTACTTTCCAATAGTTAGGGTATGGGGTAAGGGGAAGCTATTTCTCAATGTGTACTGTGTTTTCTAAGAGTGGTTAAAATATTTTATTACCAGGTAGATATTGTGGATGTACAACATTGTGATTAAACTGAATGCCACTGAATTGTTCATTTTAACTTGATTAATTTTTTGAAGATTTTACTTATTAATTTTTAGAGAGAAGGGAAGGGAAGGAGAAAGAGAGGGAGAGAAACATCACTGTGTGGTCGCCTCTCTTGTGGCCCTAACTAAGGACCTGGCCCCCAACCCTAGCGTGTGTGCTGTCTCGGAGATGGAACTGGGAACCTTTTGGTTTACAGACTCATGCTCAGTCCACTGAGCTATACCACACATGACCTAATTTGATTAACTTTTATTATGAAAATTTTAACTCATAAAATAATTATGCTGAAGCTATATTAAAAAGAGAACATATTCCATAATTTTATTTGCATAAATTTTCACAAAATGCCCACTTATCTATTAAGAAAGGAAAGTAGTAATTGCCTGAAAACTCTGGGTGTTGAGTGTGGATCAGAGGAAGGGATTACATAGGCATGTGAGCAAGTTTTGGGGTGAAATGGATACACATGGTGTGTGGGCACATGCTGACACTCATCATGTTGGAAACTTTATACATGTGTGGTTTATTGCTTGTCACTAATACATCAGTCAAGCTGTAATGTATTTTTAATGTCATCAATTGCTTGTGTGGTCAGGATCAGAAGATACTGTTTTCCTATTACTGCTGTTTCCAAGTGGGCAGACCCACAATGAATACCCACAGGAATGCAGTAATAACAACATTGACCATTTTTTAGCATTGACTGTGTATTGGGGACCTCAGGCATATCAGATCACTTCATCACCAAAATATGTCAGTAAAATTCATTTACTTCACTCAAATTTCCAACCTCCTGGCCTTTGTGCATGCTGCATTGCATGCTGCATTCTCTACCTGGACTTCTCATTCCTGCCCCCTCATGAGCTGTAGCTTTGCCTGGGCTCATTGTCTACCAGATGCCTGTCTTTGAAAAGGTTTTAACTGGTTCATTATCTAGGTCAGAGTTCCAGTTTTGTGAGGTCATAATGCACCATATTTTACTCTACTTACCATGATCATATTTGTAATGTTTTATCTCATTTAGGAAAGAACACCAACCTTCTGCTTACCATCTCCCTGACACTGTCCTAATCACTACAAATAAAACAGAAAAAATCTCAGTCCTCATAGACCTTGTTACAGAACAGGGCCAAGGGAGGTTATGATATACTATTACCGAACAGATCCCCACTAGGTTTGCTGTGCCTGGCCCCAGAGGAAAAGCTGTGTCTCAATGCCAGAGATTTTTGAAAAGGAAAGGAAATGTTTATTTTAAGCTATGCAGACTTAAAGTAGTGACCTAATGTCTTCATTAAAGTATTAAAGTCCTCTAGGATACCCACAGACACACACAGCCCTTCCCTCTCCCTCTGCCCTAATCTGGGGTACCGTATCTCAGGAAAAGAGGTATAAGTGCATGATTCGTGATTCCAGCACCTTCAGCTGTGTCAGTGACAAGATCTCCAGTTAATCCAAAGCCATGCAGCACATTCTCATGGCCCACCAGCAAGGGTCCATTCACCTATCTCCTTCCAGGCAAAGTCTCTCCTGCTTCCTAAGCCAATTGGCAAAAGGGAGCACCCCAAAGCCACATGGTCCTCACTCTCACCAAAGCTGCAGGGCTCCCCACTCTGGCCCAAACTGTGTGGTTCTCTCTTCACATGGCTGTTGAGTCTGGTTTAAATCCCCCGGGCCCACATTTCTCTATACTTCCATTTCCGCCTCCTCCTACAATCAGTTACACCTGGCAGCATTTCTGTATTATTCCAGTTTTACTGGGCTGCCATCATGAGTCTGGGCAGGTGTGGCCCCATGTCATGGAGCCAATCTTCTCCAAGCTCTCTCACACAGGCACTGTAATCAGGGGGATCTGTGCCCCAGTTACATCTTGGATGGAAGTCAATTCCATCCACCTGGCTCAAAGCATGGCCACACCTATTTCACATATCTATGCAACCAGTTAAAAGTTATAGATGTGTTAAGTGGCCATGCCAGAGGTTAGCTGCAAAGCTGTTGCTCTACTAAGCAGCTCAGAAGGTTCTTGCTTCATGAACCTACTCACACCTATGGGGAGAAGGGATGAGGACATCCTATATATCTTTCCCCCTACTCACACCTGTGGGGAGAAGGGGTGAGGACATCCTATATATCTTTCTAATATTTCATGGACACCTTGAGTTCTGGACCCCATTCCAAATCCCTATTTGGCCACCCCCCTTGGCTGCACACTGTTACAACCTGACATGCCAGTGGAGGAGTCACACAATAATCCAAACAACAGTGACAACAAAAATCTATGATAGTGTGTAAGAATAACATAAGGGATACTTGGGGTGATTTTTCAAAATTAATCTTTATTATGTTTTTCCATTACAATTCATTCCCCTTACACCTCTCTCCATGCAGCAATCCCCGCACTATTGTACATGTCCATGAGTCCTTTTTCTTTCTTGCTCAATCCCTCCACCCTCTAACCCCTACCACAGTCTCTGTCATCTGATCTCCTTCCATGAGTCTGTTTCTGTTTTGTTTGTTAGTTCAGTTTGTTCATTAGATTCCACATATGAGTAATACTATAAAGTACTTGTCTTTCTTTGACTGGCTTATTTTACTTAATATAATGTTCTCCAGGTCCCTCCATTCTTCTGCAAAAATTTTCACATGTTGGAAAAAGTTTTGATAACATTTCCTTTTTTTTTTTTTTATGGGTGAGTAGAATTCCTTTGTGTCATGTCCCATACTTGTTTTATCTAGTCATCTATTGATGGGCATGTGGACTGCTTCCGTATCTTTGTGATTGTGAATAACCCTGCAACGGACATAAGGGCTCTTAAGTTCTTTCAAGTTAGTGTTTTGGGTTTCTTTGGATATATTCCCAGAAGTGGGATTGCTGGGTGAACTGGCAGATCCATTTTTCATTATTTGATGTACTCCCATACTACTTTCCACAGTGGTTGCACCAGTCTGCATTCCCACCAAGAATGTATTAGGGTTGCTGTTTCTCCACAACCTCACCAGCACTTATTCTTTGTTGACTTGTTCATGGTGGTCATTCTGACTGGTCTGAAGTGGTAGCTCACTGTGATTTTAATTTCCACCTCTTCAATGGCTACTGATGCTGAGCATCTTTCCACGGGTCTCTAGGCCCTCTATATGTCCTGCTTGGAGAAGTATGTGTTCTGTCCTTTGCCCATTTTAAACTGGATTTTTTCTCTTCCCATAGTAGAGTCATGTGAGTTATTCATATATTTTGGAGACCAATTTCTTGTCCAAGGTATCATTTGTAAACATATTTTCCCATATGGTTGGTTCCCTATTGACTTTGTGGATGTTTTCTTTATCTGTGCTGAAGCTTTTTATTTTGATGAAGTCCCGTATGTTTATTGCTTTCTTTATGTCCCTTGCTCTAGGAGACATATTGGTGAAAATAGGATACCTCAAATTATCCTGCCCATGTTCTCCTCTATGACTGTTATGGTATCACAACTTATCTTTATGTCTATTATCTAGCTTGAGTTTCTTCTTCTTCTTCCTCTTCCTCTTCCTCTTCCTCTTCCTCTTCTTCTTCTTCTTCTTCTTCTTCTTCTTCTTCTTCAGTGTAAGCATGAGTCAGATCCCGGCTCCTGGTGTCCGTGGCATTATGGATGATTTGAGACAAATTCACACAGACTACTGAGTCCTGTGGAGGAAAAGAGACAGTGTGGCTTCTCTCTCAAAAGGAGAGCAAGCCTCGGAGTGTCTTGCCCACCCTCTCAAGAGGAGAGCACCTCAACCCTGCCTGGAGAGACTTTTATTGGGCTCAATTCACACAGGAATACAGAGTGTATATGTAAAACTCATCAATCATTGTCAGGCAGAAATGATTAAACCAGAGGTAACATTTAAAGAAGTCTGAAAGCTTATTCTGAGTCAGGGTCAGATAGTTACTGGGCCATAAAATTCTGAGGAGCAAACTCACCTCTTGCTTGGACCCTTATCACTTAAATTGAGGGTATTAGCAAAGTAGGTTTCATAGGATTTTAGGCATTCTTTCTTCGTTCCCACCCTAGGGAACCCACTCTTTCCATCACAGGGCCGAACCCACCTCCAGCATTGTATCAGGCTTAAGTCATTCTTTCAGGCTTAAGTCATTATTTCAGGCTTAAGTCAGGGAGGGGAAGTAAGGCAGTCAAGAGATTAGGAGACTTCCTGCAGAAAGAATGAGGACTGAGGCTATGTCAAAGCTGAGGGGTGAGGGTCCATTACCCCCTTTTTATTTAGCCTCCAAAGTCCTTCCCTGAGGGCCTCTTTGTGACCATACCTGTCTTAGGCCATCCTTCTTTTGAGGAATCTTACTCCTCATTGACTAACCAGTCACTGGCCCCTGGCCAAGCAAGGTGAAGAGAAAGAGGGCAGAGGTGGTGTCCCTAGAAGGAAGATAAGCTGTGTCTCTTAAGTGTCTTATGGTCCCAAGGTCCTTTAGTCAGCCTTAGGCACAGTGGATTAGAGTTTCTGAAACCAGGCAGGGCACTTCCCAACATAAGCTGGAGATTGAGTCTTGTTTTTTTGCATGTAGCTGCCCAGATCTCCCAAGTCCATTTATTGAAGAGGATATTTTTACTCTATTTTATGCTTCTACCCCCTTTGTTGAATATTAATTGACCATAGAGGCATGCATTTAATTTTGGACTTTCTATTCATTTCCATTGATCTATGTATCTGTTCTTATGCCAGTACCAGTGTGTTTTGATTACAGTGGCCTTGTAATATAGATTGATGTCAAGCATTTTGATCCCTCTTACTTTGTTTTTTATACTCAAAGTTCCTACAACTTTTCATGGCCATTTATAGTTCCATATAAATTGTTGAAATGATTCTTTTGTATGTGCAAAATATGTCTCTGATATTTTAATAGGAGTTGCAAGGAATCTATAAATTGCTTTGGGTAGTATGGACATTTTGATAATGTTAATTATTGCAATTTATGAACATGGTATATCCCTCCATTTATTTGCATCTTCCTTCAGAGTTGTTTAGTTGTCTGGGTAGAAGTCTTTTACTTCCTTGGTTAGGTTTATTCCTAGATACTTGATTTTTTCTTGTTACTATAGCAAATGGGATTTTTTTTTCCTGGTTTCTGTTCCTGGTATTTCATGGTTCCAGTACAAAAATGCCTTCAATTTCTGAATATTGATTTTGTATCCCACTGCTTTATCAAATTCACATATTAGGTTGAATAGATCATTGATGGAGTCTGTAGGGCTTTCTTTATACGCTATCATGTCATCTGCAAACAATGCCAGATTTACTACTTCTTTTCCAATTTGGATGCTTTCTATTTCTTTTTCTTGTCTGATTGCTGTGGCTAGGAATTCCAATACTTTGTAAAATAGAAGTGGTGAAACTGGACATCCTTGTCTTGTCCCTGATCTTAGTGGGAAAGCTTTTATTTTTTGCACTTTAAGTGTGATATTGTCTGTAGGGTTTTCATATATGGCCTTTGTTATGTTGAGGTATGCTCCCTCTACTCCCACTTTGCTGAGTGTTTTTTATCATAAATGGGTGCTGCATTATATCTATTGCTTTTTTGGCATCTATTGATATGATCATGTGATTTTTGTCTTTCCTTTTTTTATGTGGCCCAGAGCTTTTGCGTTCAGAGAGTGGTTACTGCTTCAATTTGTGTCTGTTCAGGATTTCTGCTTTTTTTGATTCAGTTTTGGAAGACTTTCTTTTTCTACCAATTTGTCAATTTCATCTAGGCTTTCATATTTCAAATATATTTCATCATAGTAATTTCTCGCAACCCTTTGTATTTCTGTGGTATCAGTTGTAATCTCTCCTCTTTCATTTTCGATTGTGTTTATTTGGGTCCTCTTTCTTTTTTTTTTTTCTTGATGTGTCTGCTTAAAAGCCTGCCAATTTTGTTTATCTGTTCAAAGAACCAGCTTCTGGATGTATTGATCCTTTGAATTTTTCTTTTAGCCAGTATGTCATTTAATTCTGCTCTGATCTTAATTATTATTTTTTTTGCTACTTGCCATGGGCTATTTTTGTTGTTGTTCCTCGAGGTCTTGGAAGTTTAGGGTTGGGTTGTTTATTTGAAATGTATCTATCTTTTTTAAGTAGGCCTGTATCACTATGAACTTCCTTATGATGGCCTTCGCTCTGTCCCATAAGTTTTGGACTACTGTGTGTTCATTTTCATTTGTTTCATGAAACTTTCTGATGTCTTCCTTAATTTCATTGTTCACCCATTCACTGTTTAATAGCATGCTCTTCAATCTCCAAAAATTTGGAAGTTCCTGCCAAGATGGAAACATAGGTACAAACCTTTCACTTCCTTGCACAACCAAAAGGAGGATAACAAAAAATCTGAAATCAATAAACCAGAAGCACCAGAAAATTGAACTGCATGGAACTCTGACAATGAAGGGATAAAAGAAAAAATCAATGAGAACAACCAGACTGGCAATGCAGCAAAGAGGGTTGCCCTGCCTGTGTGGATACCTAAGGCCTTGCCCCATTACAACTTAGCAGGTATGCCAAGACAAAGAAATATGGCCCAAATGAAAGAACACAGCAAAACCTCAGAACTAAGTAATGAGGAGATTGCACACCTATCTGGTGGAGAATTTAAAGCCCTGGTAATCAGAATGCACACAGAACTGATTAAGCTTGGTCAAAATATGATAGAAAAAAATGAAACATACCCCAATTGAAATAAAGAATAATATTCAGAGAACCAACAGTGACAAGAAGGAAAGCAATATCCAAAGCAAAGATTGGAACAAAAGGAAGAAATAAACATCCAACTGGATCAGAACAAAGAAACAAGAATCTAAAGAAGTGAGAGAGGCTGAGGACTCTTTGGGACAACCTGAAATGTTCCAGTATCTGAATTATAGGGGTTCCAGAAGGAGAAGAACAACAGCAAGAAACTGAAAACTTATTTGAATAAATAAAGAAGGACAACTTCCCCAATATAGCAAAGGAAAGACTTCTAGGAAGTGCAGGAAGGTCAGAGAGTCCCAAAGAAGTTGAACCCAAAGAGGAACGCACCAAAGCACATTATCATTAAGTTACCCAAGATTAAAGACAGAGAGAAAATCCTAAAAGCAGCAAGAGATAAGTAGACAGTTACCTACAAAGGAGTTTCCAGAAGGCCATTGGCTGATTTCTCAAAAGAAACCTTACAGGCAAGAAGGGGCTGAGATGTTTCACCTGTGCACATGGACAAGTGAGCTCTGCTCCTACCTACCTCACCCCCATCTTCTGTATCGACTCTCCATTTTTAATGTTCTCATTCTTTTGAATCTCCACTGAATCCCAGCAAGTTTTCCGCCTTCTATGCAGAATAAAAACATTCATGAATGCATTTTTCCCACTGACCACCTCTTTATTTCCAGGAATTGTTCACAGGAAATTCCTCACTGATGCTGACTTAATGTGGTTTATGTATGAATCCATGAACAATGAACAGTAATGATACCAAGTTGGATAGGCAATAACTTCTATGATGGAAACAATAAAGTGTGTTTATTTTTACATCAGTAAGAAATTCCCAACAATCTTAATTAGTTGTTCTAAATTGGGGTTGTGAGTTGTGTAAAAGTCAAATACCCAGCATTTGCAATAACAATTGCTATGCTGCTGGTGCAGCTCACAATTCTAGAATGTTGTGGAAACAGTAATCCTTCTGAATTTACTCCAGGAAGTGCATTAAAGATAGAAAATAGGTTGCAGAATTATTAGATGTTATACAGATATTGAAACAATTGGCTGTTATCAGAATTTCAACACTTGTAAAGCTGTCATGAAAGCAAAAGGAATTCATTTAGCTGATTCTGCAGCTGTGCGGGCGTTATTAAACAGCCAAATTATTTTGACCTGAGAATGCATGCTGCTTCCTATTAAATCAATAGAAAGTTCCCTTTACAGTTCTAGTGGACCGCTGGAGAAAAAAACAGGTGGGTCTGACAGCAAAAGGGGGTCTTTGAAGAAGAGAAACATACATGGAGTCAAATGGGAACCAATTTTATGTATAGGAAGTCAAATACTGATACTTTAACATGTACAAGAGCTAACACATTGGGTTTTTAAAATATGATCCATGAAGTAAACAATGTTACTGGAAACCTTACTCTAGCTCATAAAGTCTGTAGCAGATGTTCTATCTGTCCAAATATGACACTGGACAATCATTCAACTACTCCCAAATACATTTCCCTCTTTCCTCAGACCCACATGAAATATGGTAACTGAGTTTCATTTAATGACACTCTTGAAAGAACACAAATATGTGTTCATTTTAAATTGCATATTTTTTTCTACCTGGTTTGATGCATTTTCTTGCAGGACAACAACAGCCTTAACAAAGGTAAATTAGTATTGGGGCAAATTGACACCAATAGGTGAATTCCCCCTGAGTTACAGGGACTGAGAGACTCGTCTCACTGGGCAAATAATGTAATGCCTTTCTAACATTGGCCTATTTTATAGATTCTCATTGTGCCTGTCACCTTCAGTTTCAGGATTGGTGAGACATAAAAAATGTGCAATTAAAACTCAACTAAGTAAATTTTCAGAAGCTTTTATCCCCTGTTAAAATGTTTAACCTAAAATTTTCTTCTTTTGGTAAACACATAGCTTTTCTCCTCATTAAACAATCACTGTTCACTCTATGCATCTAACCTGAGGGACATATAGATCAACCTTACTAAAATGAGTATTCTGCATTATTACAAAAGACTTATTAATCAACTTATAAGGACTGTTTATTTACTGATATTCATTTCACAAGTGCACTCCTAGGCAATGATGATAACCCTAAAGACAATGACACATTTTGTCTAATGGAGGAGACATCAATTAAAGGCACTTGCCAACATTGTAGGAAAAATCCTTATCAGGGGCCCAATAGCCAATGTACACCTGGCCCTGTCTCTGATGCTTGCCTATGTTTATCACAATCAAACATATTTTCAGGATGAGAAGTTGCTGGTATCAGACATAGACAGCTATCTCAAGACATTGACAAAAACTTGCTATCTACAAAGTGATGTTGAGTATTAAAAGTTTGATTATCTTTACCTGCCTGCTAATATTAGTCATAATAATAATTATACTTGTTCTTGGGGCTTTTCTCAAACAATGTGTATGTAGAAAAACTGCTAATAACTTCTAAAGGTACATATGATAAATATTGTATTATCAAAAATGTTCATTTTATGGTTTCTCTTTTGAGGTAGGTTAGTAAGAAGCTAGGAATATTTCCTTGCAGGTAAATGGGGAAATTGAGACAGATGGTTGAACCAACTGGGTGAGCAATTTAGAGCCAGATACATAACCAGTAGGGTAAAAAGCCTGAGATGTATGCACGTGACCTCACACACATGCACTGGACCTAGCTAGCTTTCAGGGTGGCCTTTACAACCCTGACATACAGCTGGCCGTGTAATTTGGACCTTCTGTCCTGGTACTGTCCAATTAGTGGAGACCATGACCCTGAAAGGGCACACCTGAAAAACCTGATGAATCTTTTATTGGGATCTTCTCTGATACCGGGGTGAAATTTTTAACTTTTGAAAGAAGGTTCAAGTCTGAGTAACACAAAACTGCTCCACTGCAGATGACTCACATTAATGGTCCACGAAGGCTACTAACATATGGGCCCAGTGGACTAAAATTTGAGGGTCACCATGATCCCCATCAGGTTTTATAACTATCTAGAAAAATGTACAGAACTCTGGAAAAAGCTTTACTTACCATTACTAGTTTCTGATAAGAATCTAGTCAGGAACAGCTGAATGGAACAAACTCATAGGGTAAGACAGTAAGGAAGAGTTATGGGGCTTCTTTATTCTTCCAGAAGTGCCTGGTTTTTCAGCACCTCCTTGTTTTCACCAACATGGAATCCTTCCGAATCCTATGTTTAGGGTTTTTTTATGGAAGTTTTCTCATGTTGTCAATTGATCAAATAATTGGGCGATGATAATTACCTATAGCTCATCTCCTCTTTCAGGAGGTTGAAAGGTTGGGCTATGTCAACCAGAAAGGGGCCACATACTCAACCTGACAAGCTCAGAGGGGCCTGCAGAGTGGGCCTTGTAAACTGAGAAACCTAAAGTGACTGTGGAGAAATGCTGGAAATGTACCTAACTGAAGTTGAGATATGGCATGCCATCATGTCCAGGCCCCTGTGTTCCCTGACAAAGTTCAGTCTTTACCTCAACAGAGATTCTTTTCTTTCTGCATCAGAGATTACATAATTTTAGAATGTCAGGGTAATTTTCTTTTGATCTCCTGCTGCAGCAGAGTGAAGACTATTACGCTGTTACTGTGACTGTGATAATGGTTGAGTGCTGAGCATTCTGTACCCAACAACATAAAGATGTGCACATCTACTCATTTTACTTTTCACTCAGTCCAAAAGATCACCTCACTTTGCTTTCTTCTGCCTCCCTGATCTGTCACCATAGGATTGCAGAGACCTCTTATGCCTCCTTCTTGGGTTGTACTGTATAAAATATGGTGCAAGCCTGCCATTCTCTGCAGTAGTTTCTTAATTCTTTGAGATTCTGCTTCTTGGCAATTGTTGACAGTTTGGCTCAAATAAACTCATAAAAGGAAGAAAGTGACGGAGAAGCCAGGCTTCTGAACTCTCTCAGAGCAGTACATTAAGCACAGAAAAAGATTTCAGTTTTATCAGATGTTATACAGATACTGAAACAATGGTCACTTATCAGTATTTCAGGACATTCTAAAGCTGCCACCATGAAAGCAAAAGGAAATTGTTTAGCTGACGTTGTAGCTAGTCAGGCAATATATTTTATTGTTGTTCAAGTGCACTTGTCTCTATTATCCAACCACCACTTTCTCCCACCCTACCGACCTGCGCCTCCCACCCTCATCCTTCCCCCTTTGGCTTTGTCCATGGGTCCTTTATAGTTGTTCCTTAATAACCCTTTTCCGTAAACAACTGATTTTTTTTAATATCATATTGTTTATGGTATCATAGCTCTCCAACTGAAATGAGAAAAAAACAACAAAATTATTTTCACCTGAGAATTCATGTTGCTTCCTATAAAATCAATACAAAACTCCTTTAAACAGTTCCAGTGGACAGCTACACCAAAAATAAAATAAAAGCAGGATAGGCCAAAAAATGGGGGATGATAATTGAACCAGGCAAATAGATATGGTCTCAATGAGAAACCAATCTTATCTATCGAGAGTCAGTTACTTATTCCTAACATGTATATGCCCCAACAAATAGGGTTTTCATAATTGTGATTTCTGAAGTAAAAATTGCTAATGAAAACCTCTTAGTGTATCTGGCAAAGTGTGAGACCAATATTTTGTCTGTCTTATATAACCTTGGAAAATTACTCAGAGTATCCCAAAGACACCTCCCACTTTGTTCAGGTCCTCCTACAGTGTGGTAATTGAATTCAATTTAAATGCCACCATCTCAAGAATAAGAACATGAGTTAGTTTTAATTTCTATGTTTTTCGCACTGTGTTGAGGCTTTTCCTTGCAGGGGAGTGACTCACTTACCAAAGGTTCATTATAATTAGGAAAAAATTAACACCCATTGGGGACTCCCTGTACCTTACTGACTGAGGGACTCATTTCACTGGACAAACACTGCAATGCCTTTCTAATATTTCTCTGATTGTATATACTTTTCACTGTGTTTATCTCCCCAGTACAGTTAAAACTCAACTAAATAAATTTTGGAAGCTTTAATCCCACTTTGTCAAATACTGCTTAACCTGAAAACTACTTCTTTGGGTAAAGACATAGCTTTTCTCCTCATTAAACAGTCACTGTTCACTCTGTGTATCTAAGAAAAGGGACAAAGAAGATATAAATCAATCTTACTAAAAGAGAAATTCTGCATTACTAGCAAAAACATAGTAATCATCTTATATCAACTGATACTAATCTCATGAGTGCACTTCTAGGCAATGATGACTTCAAACACCAAGAATTATTTTGTCTATTGGATGAGACATCATTAAAGACCTTCTCCAGCACTGTAGAAGAAACCTCATCAGGTGTCCCACCATGAATGGACATCTGCCCTGTCTCTGACACTAGCTTCCACTTAGAGAGGTCCAGCACTCCTCACTGCTGGGAAGTTGCGGACATTGGTGAGAGGTGGTTCTCCGAGGACACTGACAAGAACTCTGCAGCTACAAATGGATGTTGAACTCATCCATTAGATTGTCTTTACCTGTCTGCTAAAATTAGTCATGATGATAATTACACCTATTCTTCCAGTTTTTGTCAAACCTTGTGAATATAGCTCCACTGTTTATTTTTTGTAAATGCACATATAATAACCTTTTAACTGTCAAAATACTTTGTTTATGGTTTCTCTTTTTCAGGCAAGTTAATAAGAAGTTAGCAAAATTTGTTGGCTAATGAAATGGGTAAATTGAGACAGAGAGCTGAACGGGGTAAGCAATTTATAGCCAAATGCAAAATCTCACCAGAGTGAAAAGCCTCAAGTGCTTAACAGTGAACAAATATGTGCTGGACCCCCATCAGGGTGACCTTCCCTCATCGGGAAAGATGTTGGTCATGTAATTTCAAACTTTGATCCTTGAAGAAAAAACAATTAGTGGAGACCAAAACCATGAAAGGGCACCCCTGAAAAAACTGATGAATATCTTACTGAGCTCTTCCTTGAGACCTTACCTAAATTGTTTACTTTTTCAAAGTAGATAGAACTACTTGACACAAAGAAGCCAACAGGTGTTCTTCTTGAGGAATACATACTCAAGTCTACTTTTCAAATATACTTTCTTTCTTCTAAAGTTTAATGGATTCCCAACAGAGACTTGCAACTGAGAGCAATGGCCAACAGCAGCTGGTCCTGGGGAAACCTCCTGAACTGGTCCCCAAGGCTCCTTTTCTGTGATTCTGCAATAAGCTGATTGCAACCCCTACTGGCCTCACATCTTTCCTATACTATTTGAGGAGAGCCCAAGAGACCCCATCTAGTCTCTCTTCTACTGGTTTTATTTTAGTCGCATCCTTGTTTCACTGTCCCCAGCTTAATTAACATACTCTCAAAATGACCTGGGCTTGTTCTGTGAAATTCTTCTTCCACTAAACCAAGAACCCTCACCCTACCAGCTGGCTTTAGGCAATACTGCCCTGGGCCTGGGCCCCTTTCTGGTGACATTTTGAAATTGAGGAGAAATACTATTGCAAAAGGAAAAAAAAAATAGATGTGTGTGTTCTTAAGAGAGGTTAAAAGTAAGTAGTTTCTCTTAATAAGTTGTTTTTTTTGTGAGGCAGTAAAAAGAGCCAAACTAAGAAGATCAAGGAAAGTTGTGGATGGTTACTGGTATAAAGATACCGAGAAAGAGATTTCAGGTATAAACACTGCAATTTAATTATGGGAATATCCTTACACCCTAAGGATAAGCTGAAGTGTCTATAAACACAGCCCTCCATACCTGCTACTGAAGGAAAGGAAATGTACTTATGGAACTCTTACTGTCCTTCTCACCTGTGGAGCTTTCAGATGGTGATAGTAATTTATAGTATTGTGTTCCCACAGCCTGGTTAGCAAATTAACCTTAAGTTTACAGTGTCCAAATGCACACCTAGTAAAAATCAGATTAAGAATAATTATTTGCAAGGGGGGGCACAGTACATGAGATCCCATCTCATGGTCAGAATGTTTATACTGAAGAAGTGTGCAGTGCTCCCTCATAGTATAAGACAATGCTATAGAAGATGCATACAGAGAAATGAGACAAACTACAAAACTTAGATCATGATAGCTTACAGGGTAGAAATGATCCAGAATGTTTGTCTTAATAAAGGCCTGTGAAACTGACTGCCTCCCATTTACCTCCTTTTCTCTTTTGAGAATATTCAGCTTTGACTTCCATCCAAGGTGCAGGTCTTGCTGCATCACCAATGGTTTATCATTCAGCAAGACAAATGCTGCCACTAAATCTTCCTAAAAATCCCACCTAGCACTTGAGACAATGTTATCTGACCAATAGATCTGTCACCAATGCATTGCTTAGATTATTAAATAAATGAAATGGGAAGGTGTGCACACAAGCATGGCCACACTCTAATCCTGACAATCTCAGGGGTGGCCTGTGTGGTGGGACTTACAAACTCAGAGACCTGAGTGACCACAGAGAATGATCTGAAATTAAATCTTTTAACTCAAGGTGAGCCATGGTGGGCAGTCATGTCCTAGGCCAGCAGCTCTTTAGATAATGACCAATCTTTACCTTAACTGAGCCTATTTATTGTCTTTTTGCACCTACCATGACATAACTTTAAAATGCCATGACAATTTATGATTTTGCAGACCCCTCAATTCAAACCAGACAACAGAACCTTTCATTGTTATTGTTATTGTGTTCATTATTAAGTGCTAACTGTAGTGAATCAACAATCCTAAAAAGGAAAAAAGTTGTCTATTGCTTTTACTTTTTCCCAATCTCAGAGATTTCTGCGCTTTGCTATCCTCTGCCTCCCTAATCTATGGCCAGTGATATTGGGACCTGCATTGCCTGGTATCAGAAGCTGTAACCCCTGACAAGGCTAAGGCTCAGGGAATGACCTTGGACCTTAAGCCACCAAGGAGACAAAATCTTATCTTCCTGGCAGGAGCACCGCTTCTGCTCCTTTTATTCACCTGCCCATCCCCCAGTGGTTGGTCAGTTAGCCAATGATGGGTAAGATTCCCCAAGTAGGGAACAACCTAAGACAGGCATGGTCATGTGGGAGGCCCCCAAAGTAGGACTTTGGGGGCACAGCAAAAGGGGTGATGGACCCTTGCCCCTTGCCTTTGACATAAGTTGCATCCTCATTGTCTGTGAGAAAATGTTCTAATCTCTTGGCTGCCTTACTTCCCTTGCTCCTCCGAAACCTGAAACAATGACAGATGGTGTGCAGCCCTGTGCTGGAAAGGGTGGGTTCCCTGGGTCACCAGGTCTAAGAAAGAATATGTAAAATCCTGTGAAACCTGCTTTGTTTAGAATGCCCTCAATTAACTGATAAGGGTCCAAGGAAGAAGTAAGTTTGTCCCTTAAAGTTTTTTACAGCTCTTTAGCTATCTGACCCTGACACAAAATAGGTCCTCAGAGTTCCTTGTTATTTGATCCTTTCTTCCTGGCAGTGAGTAATTAGCTTTACCTGAGTTCATGTGTAAAACCACCCAGTAAAAGCCATTGAGGAAAAGGCTCTTGGTCCTTCTCCTGTGAGAGATCGGCCACCTTTCCTCTCCAAGCAGATCATGTCTTGGTAGACTTATTCTCATCTGTGGCAGACGGGAGGCTCTGTGGACAAAGCTCCCCACACAGTGGATTTCATGTAAGCCCTTGGCCTTCTGGCTTTGACTGTACTGTATAAAATAAGGTGCAACACTGGCATTATCTGAAAAAATTTCACCATTCATTGAGATTTTGCTTCCTGGTGATTGTCTTCAAGATTGCCTCAAAGAGACTCAGAAAAATTCTCTGCAGGTTCAGATGTTTCTTACATTGACAGCTGAAAATTCAAGCTTTTCATCCAGAAGTGATCTTTCTGGTGACCTGCCTTAACTCTGCAACTATGCAGAAGCCTGTCAAGAATGGTTTTATCATCTCAAAGCACTCTCATCACCCTCATCACTTAAGACATTCCAAAAGTTTAACCTCTCTTTTCTAAGACCCAGCAAAGACCAAACATTTTCTCTGATGTCACATGACATACCTGAGGTTTCTTGAGGTGGGATGACGTGACCAGAGTCACTAAGGCAGCATGTGAACTCAGATATGCCACGTGTGGTCTTTTGGCACTTAGCATGCGTGCTTTCATTTTATTATATATTTTCTTTTATATCATAGGGACTGAAAGTTGTAATGTTATTTTTCTCATAATTGTTGTGACTGAGATCCAAATGTGAGTCAAATTCAGCCTCCAAGATGTGTTCGATTCACTAGATTCACAACTAGTGTTGGATTCAAAAGGTGAAAGGTATAATGACCATTATTTCCTTAATGTGTTGACTGTTGGGTGAGCTGTGGCTGACACAGCTTTATGTGATGAAGCAGGTGTTTCCTTACCTCTGGATGGGGCTGTGGCCATGTCAACTCTAGACCAGATTTCCAGTGGTAGCTGCCTGACTTTTATTTCTCTAGCTATTCATGGTTTTACAAGCATTGACTCTTTGTCTTGAAGATGTTTCTGCACATGTGGTCATGGAAGGTTTATGTTTCACAGCCCCATGTTGGAAACAACGCAAGTGTTCAGGAAAGGTGGATAGATAAGCAAAATTAATGCATCCCTGAAATGAGATATAACTAGAGAATAAAAAGAAAGAACTATGTCAAAATAGCCAAATATGGCCTCAAATTAAATACTTTATAAAAAAGTTTTTTAAAATCCCAGAAAGTGCCAATGAATTTACAATGAAAATAAAAATAAAGAGAATTCCCTTAACCGTAAAAATGGAGGTGGAGTGGTGAAGAAAAAGGAGATTACAAGAGGTCATGAAAACACTTGAAGAGTAAGGAACATGGTCTTAATTTTTATTGTAATATTTCTCTGATGCATGTATCTAAAACACATCATAAGTTGGATACTTTGAATATGTGAAGCTCATTATATTCACTATAATTGAATAAGTATATTAAAATTATATATATATATATATCCATGAAATATTACCAAAAGTATAAGTTGAACGCAAAGTCCAAAATTTAAAAAAAAAAGATACCCAACTGCAACATGACATTTTCTTGCCCACATTTCTACTTTGTCCAAAGGGGGCAGCAGAATTACTCTGCAGATGGAGCTTCTCTTGGGCACCACTGACTCCACCTTAGCAGCATCCATAGTGCAGAAGGAGAGCAAACCCAACAGCATCTCTCATTGTACAGTGTTTCTAACTCTTCAAGCTCCTGCAATGGACTCTGTCTACTCTTCCATTCAGCCAAGCATCACCCCTACAAAGGTCAGTCTTCTGAAGAAGATATCTTTTACCACCCTCTGTTCTTTATGGGGTAAATGCCCACTACCTGCCCAGCTTGCAGACATGTGGGTACTTTCTCAGAAGTGCTTTCCATGTTCCCCAGACTAGCTCAGACTCAATTACATACTCTGGGAGGATCCGAAGTTTTCTTTTGAAGCCCTTCACTGGATTATAATTAAGTTCCTAGAGCCATGATTTACCTGACAGCCTGTCAGGTAAAGTCAATGAGTATAGGGCCCACACTTGTCTTATTCTGTTCAGAGTTTCCAGGGCCCAGCAAAGATTCTGACACATGACAGATGCTCCATAAACACATTTTAAATCAATAAGGGGAACTGCACAGTGGAAGCTTATCACTGGTGACACTTGCAGTAAAATTATGATCTTATAGACACAAAACATTGGTGTCAGCATGACAGGAGGATGGTGCCTGCTTGGGGATATTCCAGGATTAGGCATTTATTTCTCATATCATCTAAAGGAAAGAAAGGAACTTCCTAACACTGAGGAGTTGGACTGCATGTATTCTCCAAATTCACAGTCCTCCACAGTACCACCTTGTGAGTTATGTCTCCTTGCTCCAGGCCCGTGTTTTCCCTATTCTCACAGATACCTGACCTATGCAAACACTGGATCTTCAACCCTTGGTAGAGTTACTGCCAGGGGAGGAAAGAGCACACCCTGATCTTATAGGAATCAGGGAAGACTTTTCATTCTCAAAATTCTCAGTCTGTGGGACACCTGCCTGTTGTCTCTAAAGATATGTCTCTACTTCATGATGTCCTGGGGAACAAGGGAAACTTGCTTTGCTGAATGGTGCACAGAACCCAGGAACTGTAGTTGCTTCCATCTCACAGGTGCTGAGGGTTCTAAAAAAACCTCTCTTCCCCTACTAAGAGAACACACAGGGGCTCTAGTTCAGTATTCACCTGGAGATGCTCCTGCTCCTGAACCCTGGGGGCTCACAGGGACACAGGAATGGCTTATATGCAACATCTCAATGTTGTAATGGTGGACACAAAGGGTATACATTGGATCGATCCTCCAGACCTATACCTTTTCCCAAAAGCCTCAGGAGAACCTTCACAAAGCCCTTCTTTTGGGTACTTGAAAGAAGAACACTCTGTATGGCTCAGCACACGCCCCTGGTGGGACAGTAATCCTGACCCTGGACTCATAATGTTTAGGATATGCCTGCCTTTTCACTAGGCTCACCCTACACTGCTCAGTGATGCTGTGCAGCAGCTGACATTGGCTGCAGGTGTGCTTCTGTCCTCTACGGGACAACACTGAGCCACAAGAAATAGACAAAGGAACCTGGCTTTGGCCAAGAACATGGAGAAGTTGCCTGATTTTCATCCCCTGCTTCAACATGCCTTTCTCATGTCCATCTTCATGACTGCTCTATGGAACCTGCTACTTCGAGAGACTGTTCACAGAAATGGTCTGTGCAGTAACCTTGGCAAGCTCAGGGGCCACATGGCATGCCTGACAAGCCTCACAGAATATTCTCATCAGAGATTTCTAACTTGGCAGGTGATGGCAGGTTGTCACATCCCAGGACTGTATTTTCCTTAAGAAAGGTCAGTCTTTAACTTAAGTGAGCCCTGATCCATTTTTGTGCATCTTGGATAGCATAAGTTGGACCCATCAGAGTGATTTTCTTGACTGGACAATTAACATCACACAGTCTGTACAAGTGGATGAAACCACAGCATACTTTATGCTGTCTGGCCCCTTGGGCACCTTCTCTGTGTCCTGTAAATGCTAATTATCTTTTACCTACCAATGTAAAAATATGTGTGTATCTATTTTGGTGTTTAATTTTTCCAGCTCTGGGGATTTCTCTGCTATTTTCCCTTTCACCTCCTTCTGAATTTTATCCAAATTGTATCATCTGCTTTGATGATAATGTAAACATAAGCTGAAAAATGCCCTTTCTTCAAAGCATTTGAGTCCTCTCTCCAAGGTATATGAGGTCAGTTTGGCTCAGATAAACTTATTACATTGCTGTATAAGCTTGCACTTTTTTTGACCTTGACAAAGCCTAGGAGTACCTCCTTTCTCAAGGGTTTCTGTGCTGCTCTGTTCTCCATGCCTGGCATCATCCATGGGCAACTGTGATGATAGCAAGGAATCTACCCAGGGATAACTGAGAGGTTTCCCAACAGTCAGCAGCACAAGGACAGGTCCTACAAACAGACTTGGAGAGGAATGGTCCATCTGATACTGTCCCTTGAGAACCAGGCAGCCCACAGACATCCACCCTTTCACAATAGTCCCTTCTTCCTGGGACACAGAGGACATCTCCCACTTCACACCAAAAACTGCTTATCCTACTCCTAATTCTCATTTTTAGATTTTATCCGTGGAAGCAAAAGCGACTCTGCTGACAACCTGAGATAGAAGAAGGCTCCCATCTGCAATTATCACTAGGTTTGACCACTTCTTATCCCTAGAGTTATTTGTGTTACCTTCATGTGGGAACAAACAAAATGAGAGAGCTTTTGAGAACATGAGGAAGAGCTGGTGCCCAGCTGGGTTTCTGTGTCATAATCAAATAGTCTCTTCTTTGATAATATCTGGGGCTCTCCATCTGGTGCTGACAGACCCAAAGTAAAGACATAGCAGAGGCCCCTCTGGCATTAGTATGATATCCTCTGAAGACTCCTGTGTCCCTGTCAGCCCTGGGATTCCAAGTGAGATCCACAGGCCATTCAGATCAACTTCCCCTCAGAGATTGTCAGATGCAGAGTCTCTGGCCCACTGCACCCAGTCAGAATCTGAAGTTAAACAGGATCTGGAGACTTCCCCTGTGCATAGGAGAGCAGGAGAGTTACTTCTACTTTTACATCAAGGGATCTCCCTCTGAATGGGCACCCACATTAGATAGACAGGTGCTTAAACTGCATTTTTGAGGTGTCACCTTGGCATTACAATGTTACAATGTTTCACAAGTGATCTAATGCACAGCAAGAGTGACTTCCTTGTGACAGGTTTCTGTGACTTTGCTCAAGAACTACTGCTCTGAAGGGAAGAGTCAAAGGTGGGGGAGAGAGAGAGAGCAAGAGAGCACTGTGAGAAAGACTACTGGGCACCTGACAGGAAGCTGTGGAGAAACCCCTCTGGGGGTTACACCTAGTAACCCCAGGCTTGGGCTTTTCCAAGTACAGCATGAGCATGGGTGTTTGCGTGTGTGTGTTTATGCATGTGTGGATTTGTTTGCATGTGTGTTTCTGTGGTATTGAGGGGCCTCAGGGAAACAAATTATAAGAGGGAAATACTGGTTAGAAGAGCCAAGGATGGCAAAATTTAGAGCAGGGAGTGGGATGGGCATATGCATACTCCCTGCCCCCAGCTCACATGACAAGAATTGTAATCTTGCCTACAGAATAAATGTCAGCCCACAGGTAGGACACACAGCAGACTGCATCATTCTGGACAGAGGTGACTGTGAGCCTTACAGAACGTCAAGAGTCTGTCAAAGAGGCTGTCACACAGCAGAGAACATACACCATGGTGTTCCTTTCAGTCTCTACCCACAGACAACTTGTCAACTGGCAAGGGCTCCTACTGGTTGGTAAGTAGCAGACAATTCCTTGGCATAGACTAAGGATGTGACACAGAGACGGGCTGGGGTCTGCTGAAGAAGCTAGTGTTCTAAGAAAAGAGGGAAGGCTTCTGTCTGCACCTGAGTGTAAAGGACAAAAAGGAAGAGTAGGATTGGGAAGGGTCCTCAGCAAGAAGGAAATCTCATAACCTACAAGTGGTGGGAGGCAGGAAAACCTGGATTGCTGTTCATTTGCTGTTATTCATCACTGAGTATGGAATTATGAAAACTGGTAATAATAATAATGATTTATTATTGACATACTTACTGGTGTCAGGAAACACTAAAAAAAAAATTAACCAGGAGTACTAGATGTTGCCTTTACTGCAAACCCCAGAAATGGGCAAATAAACCCCAGAAGGTGCAGGACTCATTGATTCATCTGCATGAATTTTCAAGCTGTTATAGTCACTGGGCGTGCTAGATCAGGCAAGCCCTGCTCTCAGAAAGCCCATGTTGTATGGAGGAGAGAGGGACAAGGAAAGGTGTAGATGTGAGGTCAGGAACCCACAACATCGATGAAAAAACAGAGCAAGGCAGGTCGGAAAGTAAGCACAGGGGATCCTCAGAGAATTCAGGTGATCGGCAAATGTATCTTTCAAAACGGCCCCTGGTGTCAGCATTGGTTTAAGCACAGTGAGGATTTTACCAAGACAAACAGCTAGAGAGGAGTATTGGAAACAGAAAAAATAACAGCTTCAGAGGTGCTGAAATAATGGAGGCCATGCTGTTGACCTTGACCATGGAAGACACACACTCACCAACAGACCAAGGCTGAGAGATAAAGAGACTCACTCAGGATTCAGGGCCTCATCTTTTTGTCCCAATACATAGATGCAAATATTGATGCATTTTTTTTCTTATTTCCTAGTGTCACTCTTAACTTTCTGGAACCCACCCACCACAGCCACAATCGAAGTTTTGTCAACTTTTGCTACCGAAGGGGAGGATGTGCTTCTGAAAATTAACAATAAGCCTCCTGGGGTTGGAGCAATTGTGTGGTACAAGGGGAAAGCCATGGACCATAAAAATATAATTGCGTTTTATGTTTTGACACCACATTTCCATTTAAGTGGTCCTGAATACAATGGAGAAGAGATGATAACCGATGATGGATCCTTGCTATTGAAAAATGTCTCCAAGGAGGATGAAGGAATGTACACCATAGTGGCCCACCTTACAAATTCAAAAACAGAAACAGCATCCGGAAAACTTGATGTATATGGTGAGTGATTGCTCTCTGATGACTGGGGGTTTTGAGAGTTGACTCCTATTTCACACACAGGACTGACAACCCTGGGCACTACCTCCATTCCACTCTGCATTTTTTTTCAGGTTTGGTTTTGATATTTAATGCAGGATACACAGAGTGTAGACAAACTCTGAAGATCTTAGTTTGATTTCATGGCACATTTGGTTGTTTATTGATTTTAGACTGGTTGTTATCCTCCTTTTGGTTTTGTGAAAAAACAAAGTGTTTCTACCTACGCCTCCATCTTGGCCAGATCTCTGCCTTGTTCTTTTAAAGATTCAGCTTGTCTTAGATCTGTGACATGCCAACTCTGACTGCAGAAGCCTTTGAAGCAATTGAAGGTACCACCCAGGGCAATGTTCTCTCTGTTACCTGCACAGCAGAGTTACCCACGCTCAGCAACATGAGCAATAACTGCAACTCTAAGAGTTTTGATTTGTGTTTTCCTAATGATATTGACCATGTTTTCATTTTTGTTGTTTTAGACAAAGAAAGATGGAAACAGCTAGTGGAACTTCTTGAAAAAATGAAGGGATGTAAAGAAGGAGGGTTGCATGATTGCATTCCATAATTGCCCTGACTGGAGACTGAGCATGCAACCTAGGTATGTACTGTGACCAAAGATTGAGCCTGCAGGGTTTGGGTACACAAAACAATCCTCTAAACAACTTAGCCACCAACAACCTTGCTCATTTCACTTAGCATAATGCTCTCCAGATCCACCCATACTGTCATGAAGGGTAGGAGCTCCTTTTTTCTGCTTTATAGTATTCCATTGTGTAAATCTGCCGATGTGTTTTGATTCACTCATTTATGGAGGGACACCTTAATTGCTTTCAACACTTGGCTATAGTAAATTGTGCTGCTGTGAACACTGGGGTACATAGGTTCTCTTGAATTTGTATTTCAGGATTCTTAGGGTATAACCCAAGAAGCGGTGACACTTCTCAAAGAAAGACATACATAGGGCCCAGAGACATAGGAAAGGATGCTCAGTGCCAGTAGCCGTCAGAGAGATGCAAATTAAAACCACCATAAAATACCTCTTCACGCTGTTCAGAATGGCCATCAAAACCAAATGGAAAAACAAGTGCTGTCAAGGTTGTGGAGAAACAGAAAACCTAGTACATTCTTGGTGGGAATACAAACTGGTGCAGCCACTGTGGAAAACACTATGAAATTTCCTCCAAAAACTACAAATGGAACTGCCTTACTTATTTATTTTTAAACATTTAACTTATTTATTTTTAACAAATTATAGAAATGATCCCTGAAAGTGTAGTCTTTATTTATTTTTAGAGAGAGCAGAAGGGAGGCAGAAAGACCACACTGCTTCCTCTGATCTCAGCCTCTCTCAGTCCACAATGAGCTCTGTGACATTCACCAGAGGACGGTCCTGTTCTTTGTCTCAAGAAAGAACAATGTGTGGTTGTCTCTCACATGCCGCACCCCTGGGGACCTTGCCTAAAAGCTAGGCACATGTCCTGGCTGGGAATGGAACAGGAAACACTTTTGTTTTCAGGTCCACATTCCATCATCTAAGTCACAGCAGTCAGGGTTTTCATGTGGAATTTTGCATGATGTGTGGGATTTGATGTTTTTTTGAAGGCAAAGAAAGTTTTTGGAAATGATCAATAAAACCTCATGAGAGCAAATAATCTTCCCTGATGATACAGTTTTAGGACACATGGGCTGGGAAAAGGTTCCCTGTGTTACCTCTGTGGGAACAGGTCAGGGCTCACACTGAGGTGACCAGTGCTTAGAAAGAGCACACAGTTCTTTTTACACATTGTCATCTGAAGAAAGATAATGGTCCTTCTGCAGAGGCAGGACCATCCTCTAGTGAACTTCACTGAGCTCAGTGTGGACTGAGAGAGGCTGAGATCTCAAAGGACGCAGTGTGGTCCCACTTCTCAAGCCCATTCACAATCAGTCACAATTTTTGTTTCTCCACAGAGTCCCTGAGAGTGCCTACCCGTTTAGCACTCAGCACCACAGTCACAGAGCACAAAATTGCTGTGGCTATGACCTTGACAGAAATGTGGTTCTAACCTGTGTTTGTTCCATTGCAGGAATCTGTGGTTCAGGAGAAAAACAAAGATGTTCCAGAACCACAGAAACCTCATCATAGACCCCATGAGGAAAGAGGATGCTGGGGTTGACCAGTGTGAAGTCTCTGATCCATCAGTTCTGTTGAAAGTGCGCCCCCTCGAGATGGATGTGAAATATGAGAGAGCCTGCTCTCCTCTTCTATGTTATCAAACTCTGAACGATATCGCACCTTTTTTAATAGATTTATTGTCAAGGTAGATTGTCCTTAGATGTCTTGCATTGAATAAATAAATACAAAAAAAATGTGTGCTGACATTCTCCTTACTGTTGACTGAAGGTCACATTCCACACCATATCCACCTCTGCTTTGTCCCATTTGCACCATCTCCATGGTGGAGGTGATGCTGAGTGGTTGTTGGATGGCAGGTGGAAGCACAGAAAGAGTTCACATAAAACTGAGTTTCGTGCCTTCACCAGGGAAGTGTGTGGAGTGACTGTGGACACTGTTGTGGGGAATGGGAATGGACAAGGGGACACAGATGTGGCTAGGACATTGATATTTGTCTGTTTTATTTTTCTCCCCAAATTTCAAAGCCCCACTTGAGATTCATACTTGAATGGAAATAGACTTATCTGCATAAGTCTTGTTATTGTGCCTTCTAATTAAAAATTAATTGGAGACATTTGTAATTAATTGGTAATAAACCTAAAGCTTTGGCTTAAATGTCCTAGTTCAGATGATGTCCATAGAATTAGGAGTGACCTTACTCTTTATAAAGCTAATTTTCACTTCGTGAGTATTTTGATAACTTCTGGAGAAAAGAGCATCACCCAAAGCTAGAGTGGCTGAGGGTGAAGTGTGAGGGTGAAGCTTCCTAAGGTCAAGAGGCTATTAAAACTCCCATCTTAAGTCTTACTAAAAGACGTGCATCAAAGCAAATGATATGGTTCTGGTCAGCTCATCTGCACTGACAAACTACTCTGGGGGAATCAAAAGACAGCAGCCATGTTAGAGGTATAAGAATACTTTTCTACCCTGGACCTCACATTGATGAAAGGAAAGGTCACTGCAGAAAAAGAAATGTAATGTCTCTATAAAAAAAAAAATTCCCCAGAGCATGGTTTTCTTGCGATGTGATCCTACTCCTGCCCAGGAACTCTCAGGTGTTTTGTGGCTGTTTATAAATTGCTGGGAAGTTGCACCTCTTTATAAATTGCAGACACTAATAGAGATGCAAACTGGGTCTTGGCTGAATAAGATTTAGTTGTATTTCACCCCATTATGCAGAAAGCAGTTTTGTTATGACTTAGAAGCCTTAATGTTCCCCCCAGAGTCACTAATCTTCTGACAGGTGCTTATAAATACAGCCCTCTGACCTCAAATTTTATAGAACATTTTCTCTAGAAATGTAATTGCAACTTGTGATTGCAGATTGTTTCTCTAACCTTCTGAAATAGGTATATCTCCTCAAATGCTTCTTGCCAGTATGGTGATTAAGAGAATATCTGACTAGGTGGTTTGGGCCCATCCATTTGAAATGTAACCTTTCTGGTATCTCTGTGCCTCCATCTCTGGAAAAGTAGACACCTAACTCAGGTGAAGACCTCTACAGTCAAGTCATGAAAAGACCTTCTGTCAGAATTTCATGGGGAGGTTTACTTCAATTTTGTATAAAGCCCATTAGGAAATGCAGATGCCTATGATTCCTTCTGCTGTTTCCAAATATCCCCAGCCTTTTGTTCCAGGGGTGTTGAGTTTAGGTGTTGGGGTGTTTAGAGAGAAAGTATTTAGCTGATGCTGCAGGCAGACAGGCAGCATTAAATAGCCAAATTATCTAGACATGAGAATGCTTTTTGCTTTCTATTAAATTTATAAAAGACCCCTTTTCACAATTTCAGTGGAGAGGAACAGAAGGAAAAAAGAGAATGTAGCAACAGAAAACAGAAAGCATTGACCTGGACAAACGGATATGATCGCATTTAGAAACCAGCCTTATCTATGGAGAACCCATTACTTACAATTTATTTTGAACATGAGCTAACACATTTGGGTTAAAGGACAGTTTTATGAAGTAAACAATATTACTGGAAACCTTCAGTGCACTTCTTCAGTGACCTAACTATCAACAGTGTTCTCATCCCACATCCATTTTCACTGTGCCTCCAAACACAAGATCACAGAGATTGTAAAAGGTATTTTGTCATAAAACTCAACAAGTCTAGTACACATGCAGGTCTCTGTCATGTTAGTCACACACGGGCCGGCAGTGGGCAAGCTCTTTCAAGCCCTCCCTGACTTGTGGCTTAGGCCAGATATGTGTCTTTGTTCTTTGTTTTCTTTCTCATTTTCCCAAGTTCTACACACCTGTCCTTAGAGAGCCTCTGACAAGAATTTCAGAAATAGGATAAAAACCTCTCCTCTGGTTCTAATCCTTTCTTGTTTGGGGGGCTTCTGTTGTATTTGGGTGAGTTTCTTGGAGACCAGGACAGAGGTGGATTGTGTGGAAGTGGAGGTGAACATGGAGGGGAGCCATGGAGGACAGGGGTCTGCTGTGGACCTACTCTGAATCTGCATGAAAAATTGTAACACTTGAGAGGTTTGGGGGTTTTAGGCACTATTAGTTCCAGGGGATCTAAAGTGTCATGCAGGGGAGAGTTTGTGGGTGGCTCAGAATGAAGCTTGGTAATATGAATGAGGGTCTATCCTTCCTAATGAGGGAGGAGTCATTGGAGTTGGTGCAGTGAAGTAGGGTTCCATTATCCAAGACTTGGGTGGGCATCATGGGTAAGACACAGGATATGAAATAAGGATAATACTTGAAGACTCCGATTAATTCTCTTATTTTAGGACAAGTGGGAGCACCAGATGTACAGGCTGGCAGGGAACAATTGGTATGAAACAGGGGATGAGGAGAAGGAGGAGACAGAAGTAAGTTGATAGTTTCCAACAGTAGGTGATGGTAAAATAGGAAATACCCTCTCAATGTGTACTGCATATTAATAGGGTGATAAAAAATGTTTTAGTACTACATAGGTGTTGTAGCTGCACAACATTGTGATTGCATAAAATGCCACTTTAAAATGATTAATTTTAAAATGTGTTATATAATTTTCACCTCATAAAAGTAATCTGTTGAATTAAGGAAGACAGATAAAAAAGAGGGCATACTATATAATTTCATTTATATAAAATTTCAGAAAATTCAAACTAATCTACTGAGAAAGAAAAGATGAGTGATTGTCTGAGGACTGTGGGTGTTGAGTGGGGTTCACAGGAAGGAAGTAGAAAGGTGAAAAAAATTTTGGGTAAATGGATGCACATGACATGTGTATGCATGCCAACACTTCAGATTGTTCAATTTACAGGTGTGTGGTTTATTGGCTGCCACTCATACCTCAGTCAGGCTGTACTCAGTGCCTGAAAACATGAATCCCTTGTGGTGTGGTTAAGAGGAGACAATATTTTTCCTACATTACTGCTGTTTCCAAGTGGGCACACCCTGGATGTGTGCCCAGAAAAGTGCAATAATGACAACAGTCGGCCTTTTCTCAGCATCACTGTGTACTGGGAACCTAGGCATATCAGCTCATTTAATCACCCACATGAGTGAGTTATACTCATTTATTTCTATTTCGCTTCAACTTCCCACCTTCTGACCTGTGCACATGCTGTGTCCTCTGCCTGGACCTTGTATTCCTGCCCCTTCATGAGGTTAGCCTGGGTTCATTCTGTTAGATACTACTCTACAGAAAAAATCTAACTGGTACTTTAGTGAGCATCAGACTTCAAGTTATGTAAGGTCAGAGTGTTCTATATTTCTCCCTGTCAACCATTATCACATTTGTAAAATTTTTACTCATTTCTCAGAAAAACAACAAGCAAGTGTTCCCTGTTTGCCTCACACTCTTCTAATAGCCGGAATTCACAGCAGACCAAATCCCAGTCATCACAGACCTACCACACCTGCACGGCAGTTGCACAGTAATGCAAAAAACAACAATAATAATGTGTTATATTGTGTTAGAATAAAATAAGACATACTTGAGATGATTACTTTTCTATCAATTTAAAAATATTGGATCCACAAAGAGAATGTGAACTGATTGGATCAGAGGGCAGGATATGAGGGAAGATAAGGTTGGAAAGAAAGAAATATCATCCAGAACTTTGGCTTCATTCTGAGTGAACGTGGAAGACTCCAGAAGGTTCAGAGCTGGAAAGGGATGTGAGTCATCTGTGTTTAGTGAAGGAAACTTAAGTTCTGCCACCCGAAAGCTTTGATTTACTGATATTGATTTTAGCTGCTTATTAAAGAACAAAATTCAGAAAGAACCACTGGCCCTCCTCACATTCCTGCCATATATTTAAACAGAAAAACTTGCTGCAGAAGAATAATTAGGATTGTCACTTTTGGCTAATTTGATTATGAATGGTAGGTAGGAGGGTATCAGAAAGGCACCTGTTGGTTAGACACCCCTCTGTGTCCCACTCTTTCTGAATTGCCTAGAAATAATTCCATTGTCATGTAGAATCTGTTCTTCTTGAACCTCTAAATTTCTCTTTCTGATAACTAAAATCCAAGACCCCATTATCTCTCTTTCCCCTTCATCTGTCCAAAACATTCTACATACCCAGCGTTGCCTCACAGTCATTAAAATTTTCATGCTTATGTGGATTCCCTGTGTACAAATATCACAAACTTGATTTTCTTCTGTTCATCTGTCTCTGTCTGTTTGATGATTAGTTCAGCCAAAATAAAAAGTCAAATGTTGGGGGGATAGTATTAGTGTCTTTTAACCTCCATAATAAGGTTCAAGATTCATGTGGCTGGTGAGCTGTATGTAGGCAACCCAGTGAGAAAGCAAGTGCAGTCATCCAGGTGACAGATGGTGGTGGCCAGACCAGGCTGAGAAGAAAGTGGTCAGTTTTTGGATGTGTTCTGAGCACCAAGTTGAAAGATTTCCTGAACAATTTATTGTGGGGTATAAGAAAAAGAGAGGGGTTGTGAAAACACAAAAAGATTCAGAAAGATTCTGGAAGAGACCAGTGAGGTCAAAATTTGTCTGGGATTAAACATCTTACAGCATCCTGAAGGGTTCTTTTTATACCAGTTGTCAAGTAAATAGTTGGACATCAGAAATCAAGTCCAATTTGTCTCTTTCATCCTCTACCATGCCCCCAGTGTCTCAGACAGTGCCTTGTGGGTTTATAGTACAAGTTCATTACACATGTACAGAATGAACAAATGAAGAAGAATGAACAATCAAAATGTCTCCTGGATGTCCATACATGGCATTTCTTACTAAGACAATACAGCAATACTACAAAATCACCATGACTGCAGGGGCCCTTATAAGCCACTGTTGTTGTAGACACATCAGGACCTCTCTGGAGCACTCCTGCTGTCTGCATTTTGAAACTTAGGTAAGTTAAACTTACATGATTTTGAAACTGAGCAGGCGTCTTGCTGGGGGACTCCCTGGCCCCAGTTCCTCAGCAATGGAAATGGAACTGAGGTCTACAGGCAGGAACAAGCTCAGCAAATACTAATTAAACTTACAGACATGTAAAAGCACAACAAAAGGACTGATTAAGCAGTAACTACTGACAGCGTAAACAGTAATCTGAGACATGAGCCAGGGTCACAAGGCTCCTAGTTCCTCCTTAGCAGCTGTGGGTAATGTCACAACACACGTGTCCAGTTATATTCCATGAGCTAAGAAGCCCACTAGAGAGGGGCTGTGGATGCTATAGCACAGAACATTTTAATTAGCTGGTTCAAAGTGATCTTTTAATTTTTCTGTAATAAGTCAAAAGTCATTATACTTACATTAATAAAGCAATGTTTCATTATCTTGTTTGGTAGTGATTTAGGTGCACAATGACTTTAATTAAATGACTAGGTGTACTGGAACTGAGCTTTCAGTGAGACTGGTTAAACCCACCTCAGAGCCATGGCCACCCACACCTGGGAACAGCTAACTACCCAGGACAGGAATGTTCCAGCTTCTTTCACCTGATCCTGTCTGAATTTCAAACCTCCTCACCACACTTTGTTTATTCCCTGGTCTAAGAACTTTGGCCTGGAAAGGAAAGACAAGATGGTCTGTTATGTTATGAACCCACCATCTTCTCAGATTGCCAGCCATCTGAATAAAGTGCACATAAAGATTCAATCAATGTTATTGCTTGCTGTGTTTGGTAGTGACAGGTAGCCTGAATGCCAGTATCTTTTCCAGTTTCATTTCTATAGTCCCTTCACTATATCCTCTGCTTTCTGAGGTTTTTGAGTGTATGCTTGCCCTATTTATTTATGTATTGTTTTACTTTTTCCTGCTTTGTCTTATTTATAGCTCCTCACCTATCACTCCTAATAGACTTTGAGAACATGAGAATAGAAATTTTGACAAGAGTAATCCAGGAATTCTGGCAGCCTCCTTCAGGGAATAGCTGGTCTTAAGCATTGGTAAACCAATTTAGGTATTTAGGAATATCTATATTCCTAGATATTTACAAATATCTATATTCCTAAAAGTACAATACAATTTTAAAATCTACTTGAAGGTTTCATTGATTTTTCTCTGGGACCTTGAGGGTTTCACCAAAAAAGTAATAATTTAAATGTTGGAATATGTGATTCTGGCTATTCTGACCTATTCTAATTAATATATTAAGTGGTTCTTGAAAGTAAAGCAACAGAATTAACAAATGTGCTTCACTGGAAAACTTTACATTGAAGTCTACTCACCTTAAAGATGGTTGTAGAAAACCAACTAAGATTTAGAACGAGAAAAAACAAACAAGCAAGCATGTGTTTGCTCTGAAAATGATCAGGGTATTTCATTTTCTGCTTACCAATATTTTAAAACAAAGTAAAATTGCTGGCATGGGGGAAATTTCAAAGGCCCTTGCAGGTACTGAGGCTACATTATTTGTTCTTCATCACATCCAGCTGAGTTGTCTTCTTCCTGGGAATAAAGCTTCAGTGCAAATGGTAGGAATGTCTAATGAGCTAGTGACAGTTTCTAAATCACAACCTGCAACCCTTCCAACTATAAAAGGTGAAGAGGAAGCATATGTTTTTACTGGTCAAATCAACCCAATTCACCTGATAAAGGTGAGGCTTTTTTTGTATAACCATGGTGCCCACATATTTTTTTTTCTGGAAGCATGAAAGGTATTTGAAACTAAATGCTTTAGATACTGAATTAATTGGGGAAATTATATCTATAAAGCAACTGTCTCAAGAAGACAGAGAATATTCTGTCTCTCTCAAGAAAAGAGAGAATATTAAAAAACCTTGAGAGAATATTTGTTGCAGGATGCTCTAATGCAACTTGGGTCCTTTCCAGTGCAGACAATGGCAAGATGCAATCAGTCACTTCTTTTTACATAACTGTTGAGAATACATTGCCTCAACATAATTTTTGTCATTATTTTTTAAGACCTGACACACTAGCTGGAATTAAGTGCACTATACAAAAGTACTTTAAAAGAGGGCTTAAAATTTCATATAAAAGTTTCTGTAATTCTTGAGCCTCGCAGCTCACAGAGGACCTGGGCTGGAGGCTGGGCAACTCTGAATATTGCAGCCCAGATCTGGTCCCCATTCTCTCAAAACCATAGAGAGGGAGGAAAGCAAAGCCCAGTCTGTCTCTTCCTGTGGAATCCAGGGAGACCAGCAGAACTCACTCAATGGTGTTAAAGTCAGAAGGAGGCTTATTGTTTTTTTCTTTCCTCCCTGCTTTTTCCTTTTTTTTCTTCCCCCAAATAAGACAATAAACTGCAGAGGTATGAAAGGTCCAAAGATAGATCCAAAGGGGGAGCCCAACAACAACAACCCCAAAATGGAGAAACTAAGACAAATGTCACTTTGTTATCCCTTAGAACTGACTTTCTATTTTTTATGTGTATTAGTTTTTTTCATTATTTTTATTACTTTTATTTTATTAGTATTTTTAAAACTTGTCTTCCATATATTTAGTTTTCTTTATTTTATTTCTCTGTTTCATGCTTTGTTTGATTAGTCATCTTTTTATTGTATTTGAATTTTCCTTCTTCCATGTCACTCGTGTTCCAATAATACACTACTCTTGATCATGTACTTTCCATTCTGGTACAGGTTTCTTTAATGAGACCTACGACGGGAGTTGTAACAGCCTCTCGAGGTTAGGAAGACTCACTCTCACACTACACCCTCAGTCTCTCTGGCTTTGAATGATGCTCTTTTCTCCAAAAATTATCAAAATACCCATGATGTCAATTTTAGCTTTATAAAGGATAAGGTCACTTCTGATTCTGTGGGCATCAGACTGAACTAGGACATTTGTGCCAAAGCTTTAGTTGTATAGCCAATGTTTCCATCAATTTTTATTTAAAGACACAGTAACACTGACCTTATGCAAATAAGCATATTTTCATAAAAGTGTGAATACTCAAGTGGGCCTTAGAAATTTGGGTGGAGAAATAAAATGGTGAGATAAATATAAGTGTGCTAGCCACATGAGTGTTCTCTTGTCCATTCCAGTTGGCCACAACAGTGTCCACACACCCTCCACACATTTCCCTGGTGAAGGCACTAAACTCAGTTTTCTGTGAGCTCCTCATGTGCTTCCACCTGCCATCCAACAACCACTTCCTGTCTTGTGAGCTCAGTGTCACCTCCACCATGGAGAAGGTGCAACTGGGACAAAGCAGAAGTGGAATGTGACGTTCGGTCAACAATAAAGACAATGTCAGCACACATTTTTTTGTATTTATTTACTCAGTGCAAGACATCTAAGGACAATCTACCTTGACAATAAATCTATTAAAAAAGGTGAGAAATTGTTCAGAGTTTAATAACATAGAAGAGGAGAGGAGGGACACTCATATTTCACATCCATCTCAAGGGGGCGCACTTTCAACAGAACTGATGGGTCAGAGACTTCACACTGGTCATCCCCAGCATCCTCTTTCCTCATGGGGTCTGTGGTGAGGTTTCTGTGGTTCTGGAACATCTTTGTTTTTCTCCTGAACCACAGATTCCTGCAATGGAACAAACACAGGTTAGAACCACATTTGTGTCAAGGTCATAGCCACAGCAATTTTGTGTTCTGTGACTGTGGTGCTGAGTGCTAAATGGGTAGGCACTCTCAGGGACTCTGTGGAGAAACAAAAATTGTGACTGATTGTGAATGGGCTTGAGAAGTGGGACCACACTGCGTCCTTTGAGATCTCAGCCTCTCTCAGTCCACACTGAGCTCAGTGAAGTTCACTAGAGGATGGTCCTGCCTCTGCAGAAAGACCATTATCTTCCTTCAGATGACAATGTGTAAAAAGAACTGTGTGCCCTTTCTAAGCACTGGTCACCTCAGTGTGAGCCCTGACCTGTTCCCACAGAGGTAGCACAGAGAAACCTTTCCCAGCCCATGTGTCCTAAAACTGTATCATCAGGGAAGATTATTTGCTCTCATGAGGTTTTATTGATCATTTCCAAAAACTTTCTTTGCCTTCAAAAAACATCAAATCCCACACATCATGCAAAATTCCACATGAAAACCCTGACTGCTGTGACTTAGATGATGGAATATGGACCTGCAAACAAAAGTGTTTCCTGTTCCATTCCCAGCCAGGGCACATGCCTGGCTTATAGGCAAGGTACCCAGTAGGGGACAGGTGAGAGACAATCAGACAGTGTTCTTTCTCTCCCTTTCTTTCTGCCTCCCTTCTTCTCTCTCTAAATGTAAATAAATGAAATCTTTAAAACTAAATAAGTAAGGCAGTGTCATTTGTAGTTTTTGGAGGAATTTCCATAGTGTTTGCACTATGTGAATTTCCAAGTGACTGTACCCAGTGATCACACCAGTCTGTATTTTCACTGACAGTGTACTGGGTTTTTCTTTTTTTCACAATCTTCCCAACAATTGTTTGTTTATTTGGTTATGATGACCATTCTGACCTGTGTGAAGTGATACCTTATTGTAGGTTTAACTTGCATCTCTCTGATGGCTAGTGAGCATCCTTTCCTATGTCTCTGGGCCCTATGTATGTCCTTCTTTGTGAAGTGTCTCCATTTCTGGGATTATACCTCAAGATTCCTGAAACACCAATTCAAGAGGACCTATGTACCCAGATGTTCACAGCAGCACAATTTACAATAGGCAACTATTGGAGGCAATCAAAGTGCTCGTCAATATATGAGTGAATCAAAAAACATTGGCACATTTACACAATGGAATATTAGGAAACTGAAAGGAGCTTTACCCTTCACGACAGCATGGGTGTACCTGGACAGCACAATGTTAAGTGAAATGAGTGAGGCTGTGGGTGGCTAAGTTGTTTAGAGGACTGTTTTGTGCACTCAAACCCTGCAGGCTCAATCTTTGGTCACAGCACATACCTAGGCTGCACACTCAGTCTCCAGCCAGGGCACTTACCAAATGCAATTAGCCAGCCGTCTTTTCTTACATCGCATTTTTTGTTCTAAAATTCTGGCTGTTTCTAACCACTCTTCTCTGTCTAAAACAGAAATGAAAACATGGTCAACATCAATGCCATTAGGAAAATGCAAATCAAAACTCTTGGAGTTGCAGTTGTTGATTTTTTTCTGGGTGTGGGTAACTCTGCTGTACAGGTAACAGACAGAACATTGCCCTGGGTGGTACCTTTGATTGCTCCAAAGGCTTCTGCAATCAGAGTTGGCATGTCTCAGCTCCAAGCCAACTTGAGTCTTTAAAAGAACAAGGCAGAGTTCTGGTCAACATGGAAGTGCAGGTAGAAACTCTTCGCTTCCTCACATAACCAAAAGGAGGGTAACAACCAATCAAAATGGATAAACAACCAGAAGTGCCAGAAAATCAAACTGCATGGAGCTCCAACAACCAAGGGTTAAAGAAACATTCAAACAAAACAACCATCCTGGTGAGAATCCACATAAGGGAGAGGATTGCATAGCCTGGCTGCCTGAATAAGAAACCAAGATTCAGAACTGACTGTGGACTACAGAGGTTGCCCAGGTGGAAGAAACTCCCAGTCTCACATGAGGAGAGTTCGTGGGAAAGGGGGCCTAGGGTCCAGTAGGTGAGACGCATTTTCCCCTCTCTGACACCTCCCCCACAGGCAGTGCTGCAGTGCAGCAAGGAGGGTTACCCTGCCCTGGTCAATACCTAAGACCCCACCCACTTACAACTGAACAGGTGTACCCAGACAAAGAAATAGGACCGAAATGAAAATACAGAGCAAAGATTCAGAAAGAGAGGTAAAGGATGGGGTGGTAGCCTACCGATCTGATGGAGAATTTAAAGCCCTGTTAATCAAACTGCTCAGGTCACTGATTGAGCTTCATTGAAAAATGAGAAAACCAATGAAAGATACCCCAAATGAAATAAAGAAAGATATTCAGGGAACCAACAGTGACAGGAAGGAAACCAGGACTCAAAGCAACAATTTGGAACAAAAGGAAGACATAAACATCCAACTGGAACAGAATGAAGAAACAAGAAGCCAAAAAAAAAAAAATGAAGAGAGGCTGAGGAGTCTCTGGAACAACCTGAAATGTTCCAATATCCAAATTATAGGGGTACCAGAAGGAGAAGAACAACAGCAAGGAATCCACAACTAATTTCAACAAATAATGATGGAAACCTTCCCCAAACTGAGGAATGAAATAGAATTCCAGGAAGTCCAGGAAGACCAGATAGTCCCAAAGAAGTTGAACCCAAAGAGGAACTCACCAAGTCACATCGTTATTAAGTTATCCAAGATTAAAGATGAAGAGAAAATCCTAAGGCAGCAAGAAGAAAGGAGAGAATTACCTAAAAAGGAGTGTCCATAAGGCTATCAGCTGATTTCTGTACAAATGCACAGACTCTTTCTGAAGCCCCTGAGGTGGAGATGATAAGGCTGTGGCTACACACACCTCGATTGACTCTCTCAGGGACTGTATCTCCCAGTTCCTTAGTTTATTCTCCATAAAGAAGGTTGTGAGTGTGTTAACTTTAAAACATTGTCAATATCTGACCTTAATTCTGCAAAGGAGAGCTGCTCAAACAAAGCATCTCTTATTGATTGACTCCCAGATCTCATATTGGTCTGGGCTGATCCCTGGTGAATGAGGACCTTCCAGGAGCATTTTTCATTCTCAGTTTCTTTCTGGAGATGCTGACCTTTTTTAAATTTATTTTTATTTTTTTAAAGATTTTATTTATTTGTTTTTAGAGAGGGAAGGGAGAGAGAAAGAGAGAGAGAGAAACTTCAATGTGCAGTTGCTGAGGGTCGTGGCATGCAACCCAGGTATGTGGCCTGACTGGGAATCGAACCTGAGACACTTTTGTTCCCAGCCCGCACTCAATCCACTGAGCTATGCCAGCCAGGGATCGATGCTGACCTTTTTATGAACTGTTCTAAGTCCTCCAGGACAGTCAGCTATATCAGCAGACATTTTCTAACTGTGCTCTCCACACACAGACTCAAGTGACGTCCAAACTCCATTTCTGCCAAGATGTACCACTTGGGCTTTTAGCCAGGACTGGTGACAGGATCAGGTGCCTTGTAACTCAGGGGCTCATTAAACTGTTACACACTCAGCCCTTTCAAGGCACCAAACCTAAACTGGAACAGGCCCCTGAGCATTCCTGGAGTCAAGAACCCTGGCACAGGGCTCTGGGGAAGATTTTGTGAGCTGAGCTGTGTATGCATATCAGGAGGCCTCTCAGACCATCCCTGATCTAGTATAGCAGGGTCAGCCTCAGGTCAAGTTCATAGGAACATGCTCAGGGGACTGAACTGAGACTAGTCTCCCTCTGTTGACTTAATCTCATCAGACTGACACTTCTGTCTGCAGTGACGGTCAGCAGGGCTGCAAGTTGGGAAGGGAACTGAGATCTTGAGAAGTTTGTCTACACTCTGTGTATCCTGCATTAAATGTCAAAACCAAACCTGAAACAAAATGCAGAGGGGAATGGAGGTAGTGTCCAGGGCTGTCAGTCCTGTGTGTGAAGTAGGAGTCACCCCATCCAACCCCCAGTCATCAAAGAGCAATCACTCACCATATACATCAAGTTGCCCAAATCTTATTTCTGTTTTTGAATCTGGAAGGTGGGCCACTACAGTGTATATTCCTGCGTCCTTCATGGCGGCCTTCTTCAATAGCAAGGATCCATCACTGGTTATCCTGTATTCTCCATTGTTTCCAGGACCACTTATATAGAAACCTGGTGTCTTCACAAAACTTGCAATTATATTATTTTGGTCCATGTCTTTCCCCTTGTACCATATGAAGGCTTTAGTCTCAGGAGGCTTATTGAGGATAGTCGGAACCACCTCCTCCCCTTCAGGAACATAGGTTGACATAATAATGATTTTGGCTGTGGTGGGTGGGCTCCAGAAGGTTAAGAGTGGAACTAGGAAATAAGAAAAAAATGCATCAATATTTGCATCTATATCTTGGGAGAGAAAGATGAGGCCTCTGAGGTGGTCTTTTTATTGCTCAGCCTTGGTCTGCAGGTGAGTGTGTGCCTTCCATGGCCAAGGTCAACAGCATGGCCCCCATTATATCAGCACCTCTGAAGCTGTTATTTTTCTGTTTCAAACACTATTCTCCAGATGTTTGTCTTGGCGACCTCCTCACTACACTTAGACTCTTTTGAAACTCAGGGGCAATTTTGAAAGACACCTTTGCTGATCACCTTCTCTAAAGTTTCTCTGCTTTCATTTTCTGAATGTCCTGTTTTTTTCATAGTTGTTGTGGGTAACTGACCTCACATTTAGACCTTTTCTTCTCCCTCTCTCCTCTATAGAACATGGACTTAATGAGGGCAGGGCTTCTCTGATCTAGTACATCCAGTGACTCCAACCACCTAGAAATACATGGGGTTGAATGAATGAGTTTTCTTAGGGTTCTCTAAATTATGGGATGCATTTACTGATTCTGAGGTTTGTGGTAAAAACAATGCCTAGCACCAATGGATGAATTTTTCTGCTGTTTCATGCCATAAATAATAATAATTGTTACCAGTTTAGTAATTCAATATTCAGTGGTGAATAACAGGAAATGAACAGCAATCCAGGTTTTCCTGCCTCCCACCACTTGTGGATTATGAGATTTTCCTCTTGCTGAGCATCCTTCCTGATCCTACTCTTCCCTTTTGTTTTTACACTTAGGTCCAGACAGAAGCCTTCCCTCTTTTCTCAGAGCACTAGTCTCTTAAGCAGACCCCAGCCAGTCTCTGTGTCACATCCTTAGTCTATGCCAAAGAATTGTCTGCTGTTTACCAACCAGTAGGAGCCCTTCCCAGTGGACAAGTCCTCTGAGAGTAGAGACTGAAAGGGATCCCATGGTGTATGTTGTCTGCTCTGTGGCTGCCTCTTTGACAGAAGCTTGAGGTTCTGTAAGGCTCACAGGCACCTCTGTCCAGAATGGTGCAGTCTGCTGTGTGTCCTGCCTGTGGGCTGAGCTTTATTCTGGGGCAAGGTTACGATTCTTGTCATGTGAGCTGAGGGCAGGGAGTATGCACATTAGCATCTGATTCCCTGCTCTTGATTTTGCAGTCCTTGGCCTTTCTAACCAGTACTGGCCTCTTATAATTTGTTTCCCCAAGGCCTCTCAATACCACACAAACACACATGCACACAAGCATGAACACACACAAACAAACACCCACTCTTACGCTGTACTTGCAAAAGCACATGCCTGGGAATTCTGGGTTTCCGGGTTTCTCCACAGCTTCCTGTCAGGTGCCCAGTACTCTTTCTCACAGCGCGCGCTCTCTCTCTCTCTCTCTCTCTCAGACACACACATACACACACACACACACATTTGACTCTTCCTTCAGAGCAGTAGTTCTTGAGCAAAGTCACAGAAACCTGTCACAAGGAAGTCACTCTTGCTGTGCATTAGATCACTTGTGAAACATGGTAACATTGTAATACCCAGGTGACACCTCAAAAATGCAGCTTAAGCACCTGTCCAGCTAGTGTGGGTGCCCATTCAGAGGGAGATCCCTTGATGTAAAAGTAGAAGTAACTGTCCTGCTCTCCTATGCACAGGGGAAGTCTCCAGATCCTGTTTAACTTCAGATTCTGACTGGGTGCAGTGGACCAGAGACTCTGTATCTGACAAGCTTTGAGGGGAGGTTGATCTGAATGGCCTGTGGAGCTCACTTGGAATCCCAGGGCTGACAGGGACACAGGTGTCTTCAGAGGATATCATACTAATGCCAGAGGGGCCTCTGCTGTGTCTTTAGTTTGGGTCTGTCAGCACCAGATGGAGAGCCCCAGATATCATCAAAGAAGGGACTACCTGTTTGTGACACAGAAACCCAGCTGGGCACCAGGTCTTCCTCATGTTCTCAAAAGCTCTCTCTCATTTTGTTTGTTCCCACATGAAGGTAATACAAATAACTCTGGGAATGAGAAGTGGTCAAACCTAGTGATAATTGCAGATGGGAGCCTTCTTCTATCTCAGGTTGTCAGCAGAGTTGCTTTTGCTTCCAGGGATAAAAACTGAAAACGAGAATTATGAGTAGGATAAGAAGTTTTTGGTGTGAGTAGGAGATGACCTCTGTGTCCCAGGAAAAAGGGACTGTTGTGAAAGGTTGGGTGCCTGTGGGCTGCCTGGTTCTCAAGGAACAGTTTCAGATGGACCATTCCCCTCCAAGTCTGTTTGTAGGACCTGTCCTTGTGCTACTGACTGTTGGGAAAACCTCTCAGTTATCCCTGGGCAGATTCCTTGCTATCATCACAGTTGCCCATGGATGATGCCAGGCATGGAGAACAGAGCAGCACAGAAACCCCTAAGAGAGGAGGTGCTCCTAGACTCTGTCAAGGTCAGAAAAATGTCTGAGTTTATACAGCAATGTAGTGAGTTTATCTGAGCCAAACTGACCTCATATACTTTGGAGAGAGGACTCAAATACTTTGAAGAAAGGCCATTTTTCAGCTTATTTTTACATTATCATCAAAGTAGAAGATGATAAAATTTGGATAAAATCCAAAAGGAGGTGAAAGGGAACATCGTGGAGATATCTCCAGAATTGGAAAAAAAAATAAAAAGCAAAATAGAGACACACATATTTTTTTATGTTGGTTGTAGAAGATAATTAGCATTTACAGGACACAGAGAAGGTGCACAGGGGACCAGATAACATAAAGGATGCTAGTGCTCTCATACAGTTGTCCCAGGCTGTGTGATATGAATGGTCCTGAAGAGAAAGTCGCTCTGATGGGTCCAACTTATGCTATCCAAGATGCACAAAAATGGATCAGGTCTCACTTAAGTTATAGACTGACCTTCTTTAAGGAAAAAACAGGCCTGGGATGTGACAACCTGCCATCACCTGTCAAGTTAGAAATTTCTGATGAGAATACCCTATGAGGTTTGTCAGGCATGCCATGTGTCCCCCTGAGCTTTTCAAAGTTACTGCACAGGCCATTTCTGTGAATAGTATCTAGAAGTAGCAGGTTCCATAGAGCAGTCATGAAGGAAGGAATGACTTAAGAAAGATGTGTTGAAGCAGGGGATGAAAATCAGGACACTTCTCCATGTTCTTGGCCAAAGCCAGGTTCCTTTGCCTATTTCTTGTGGCTCAGTTTTGTCCCGTAGAGGACAGAAGCACACCTGCAGCCAATATCAGGTGCTGCATAGCATCACTGAGCAGTGTAGGGTGAGCCTAGTGAAAAGGCAGTCATGTTCTAAATATTATAAGTCCAGTGTCAGGATTACTGTCCCACCAGGGGCATATGCTGAGTCATACAGAGCTCTCTGCTTTCAAGTATCCAAAAGAAGAGCGTGGTGAAGGTTCTCCTGAGGCTTTTGGGAGAAGGTATAAGTCTGGAGGATCGATTGAAAATATGTCCCATGTGTCCACCATCACCACATTGAGATGTGGCATATAAGCCATTTCTGTGTCCCTGTGAGCCCCCAGGGTGCAGGAGCAGGAACATCTCCAGGTGAATACTCAACTAGGATCCCTGTGTGTTCTTTAGTAGAAGAAAGGTTTTTTTAGAATCCTCAGCACCTGTGAGATGGAAGCAACTACAGTTCCTGGGTTCTGTGCACCATTCAGCAAAGCAAGTTTCCCTTGTTCCCCAGGACATCATGAAGTAGAGACATATCTTTAGAGACAACAGGCAGATGTCCCACAGACTGAGTGTTTTGGGAATGAAAAGTCTTCCCTGATTCCTATAAGATCAGGGTGTGCTCTTTCCTCCCCTGGCAGTAACTCTACCAAGGGTTGAAGATCCAGTGTTTGTGTAGGCCAGGTATCTGTGAGAACAGGGAAAACACAGGTCTGGGGTGATGAGACATAAGAGACAAGGTGGGTCTGTGGAGGACTGTGAATTTGGAGGAATAAATGCAGTCCAACCCCTCACTGTTAGGAAGTTCCTTTCTTTCCTTTGGATAGTATGAGAAATAAAAGGCTGACCCTAGGATGTTCCCAAGCAGGTGTCATCCTTCTGTCATGCTGACACCAGTGTCTTTGTGTCTACAAGGACATAATTTAACTGCAAGTGTCCCACAATAACAGGCTTCCACAATGCAGTTTCACCTATTGATTTAACATGTGTTTACCTAGCATCTGTCCTGTGTCAGGCTCCTGGCTGGGCCCTTACACTCCAAACAGAATAAGACAACTGTGGGCCCTGTGCTCTTTGACTTTACCTTGTCACACAGACAGGCTGTCAGGTAAATCATGGCTCTAGAAACTTAATTATTATCCAGTGAAGGGCCTCAAAACAAAATTTCTGGTCCCTCCAGAGTACGTAATTGAGTCTCAGGTGGTTTGGGGAGTGTGAAGAGCACTTCTAAGACAGTACGCACTTGGCGGAAACCTGGAGAGTTAGTGGGCATTTACTCCTTAAAGAACAGAGGGTGTGAAAAAAGAAATCTTCCTTAGAAGACTGACCTCTGTAGAGGTGATGCTTGCCTGGATGGAAGAGTAGAAAGAGTCCAAGCAGGAGCTTGAAGAGTTAGAAAGACTGTGTAATGAGAGATGCTGTTGAGGTTGGACCCCGTCTGAACCCTGGGTGCTGCTGAGGTGGAGTCATGCTGTCTGAGAAATGTTCCATCTGCAGAGTGGTTCTGCCTCCCCCTGGGGACAAGTAGAAACATGGGCAATAACATGTCATGTTACAGCTGGGTGTCTTTTTTTTAGTTTTGTACTTTGTATTCAACTTATACTTTAGGTAATATTTCATAGATGTATATCTAATTTTAATATACTTATTGAATTATTGTTGAATATAATGAGCTTCACATATTGAAAGTATGAAGCTTATGAAGTGTTTTCAGATACTTGCATAAGAGAAATTGTACAATGAAAATAAAGACCATGTCCCTTACTATCAAAGTGTTTTCATGCCCTTTTATAATCTCCTTTTCCTTCCCCTCTCCACCTCCATTTTTAGTGTTAAGGGAACTCTCTTCAGTTTTATTGTCATTATAAATTCATTGGCACTTTCTGGAATTTTAAAAAATTTTTCATAAACTATTTAATCTGAAACCAAATTTGGCTATTTTGACATAGTTCTTTCTTTTTATTCTCTAGTTATATCTCATCCCAGCGATGCATTAGTTCCATTTATCTATCCACTTCATGGACACTTGTGGTATTTCCAATTTGGGGCTGGGAAACATAAGCCTTCCATGACCACGTGCGCAGAAACATCTTCAAGACAAAGACTCAGTGCTTGTAAAAGCATGAATAGCTAGAGAAATAAAAGTGGGGGGCCTGCCACTGGAAATCTGGTCTCAAGTTCACATGACCACAGCCCCACCAAGAGGTAAGGAAACACCTGATTCTTCACATAAAGCTGTGTCTCCCACAGCTCATCCAACAGTCAACATCTTAGAGGAAACAATCACCATTCTGCCTTCTAGCTTTTGAATCTGACACTAGTGCACCTTGGAGGCTGAATTTGACTCACATTTGGATTCTCAATCACAACAATTGTGAGAAAAATAACATTAAAACTTTCAGTCCCTGTGATATAAAAGAAAACAAAGAAGAAAATGAACCATGCATGTCAAGTGCCAATAGACCACACGTGGCATATCTAAGTCCACATGCAGGCTGAGTGACTCTGGCCACATCATCCCACCTCAAGAAACCTCAGGTATGTCAGGTGACATCAGAAAAAGATGTTTGGTGTTCTTTGTTGGGAATTAGAAAAGAGTGGCTAACTTTGGGAATGTTGTAAGTGATGAGGGTGATGAGAGTGCTTTTGTCATGATGAGACAATTCTTGACAGGCTTCTGCATAGTGGCAGAGTTAGGGCACGTCACCAGAAAGACCACTTCTGGATCAGAAGCTTGGAATTTTCAGCTGTCAATGAAAGAAACGTCTAAACCTGTAGAGAATTTTTCTGAGTCTCTTTGAGGCAATCTTGAAGACAATCACCAGGAAGCAAAATCTCAATGAATGGAGACAATTTTTCAGATAATTGCAGTGTTGCACCTAATTTTATACAGTACAGTCAAAGCAGAAGCCCAACTGACTTACATGAAATCCACTGGCAATAGATTAGAGAGGCAGAGGAGAGCAAAGCGAAGGAATCTCTGAGATTGGGAAAAAGTAAAAGCAATAGATAACTTTTTTGTTTTTTAGGATTTTTGGTTCAGGACAGTTAGCACTTAATGAACAGAATAACAATAACAATGAAAGGTTTTTGTTGTCTGTTTTGAAGTGTGGAGCCTGCAAAAACATAAATTGTCACAGCATTTTAAAGTTATGTCATGGTAGACGCAAAAAGACAATAAATAGGCTCAGTTAAGGTAAAGATTAGTCATTATTTAAAGAGCTGCCTGCCTAGGACATGAGTGCGTACTATGACTCACTTTGAGTTAAAAGTTTTAATTTCAGACTAACCTCTATGGTCACCTCAGGTCTCTGAGTTTGAAAGTCCCACCACACAGGCCTCCCCTGAGCTTGTCAGGATTAGTATGTAGCCACTTATTTGTCCACACCTTCCATTTCATTTATAAAATAATCTAAACAATGCATTGGTGACCAATCTGTTGGTCATATAACATTGCCTCAAGTGGTAGGAGGGATTTTTAGGAAGATTTAGTGGCAGCATTTGTCTTGCTGAATGATAAACCATTGGTGATGCAGCAAGAACTTCACTTTGAATGGAAGTCAAAGCTGAATATTCTCAAAAGAGAAAAGGAGGTAAATGGGAGGCAGTCAGTTTCACAGGCCTTTATTAAGACAAACATTCTGGATCATTTCTACCCTGTAAGCTATCATGATCTAAGTTTTGTTATTTGTCTCATTTCTCTGTATTCATCTTGTATGGCATTGACTTATACTATGAGGGAGCACTGCACGCTTCTTCAGTATAAACATTCTGACCATGAGATGGGATCTCATGTACTGTGGCCCACCTGCAAATAATTATTTATTCTTAATCTGATTTTTACTAGGTGTACACTTGGACACTGTAAACTTAAGATGAATTTGGCGACCAGGCTGTGAGAACACAATGTTATGAATTACCATCACTATCTGAAAGCTCCAGAAGTGAGGAGGACAGTATGAGTTTCATAAGTACATTTCCTCTGCTTCAGCAGCAGGTATGGAGGCCCCTGTTATACAGCCACTTCAGCTTCCTTTTAACTTAATATAGTTAGTATTTTTTTTGAGTTAGGGTGTAAGGATATTCACATAATTAAATTGTGGTGTTTATACATGAAATCTCTTTCTCAATATCTTTATACCAGTAACCATCCACAACTTTCCCTGATCTTCTCAGTTTGGCTCTTTTTACTTACTCACAAATAAATAACTTATTAAGAAAAAACATTGTGGGAAACATGTGAGACTAGGAGGGGCTGCTCTCCGCTTATTCAGGAGCCACAGAAAAGGGGCCTTGTGGAAATGTTTAGGGGGGTTGCTTGGGACAAGCTGATGCTGCCATGCTGCCTTATTGCAAATCTCCTGGGAACCCTTCAGAGATGTCAAGAAAGGAAATTTACCCTCCCCCAGAGAAAGAAAAACAATTCAGTAGATGTTCCTAAAGAAGTTTGCAAATGGCCCTGGATGGTTAGCTCAGTGGACTGAGCATCTGCATATGAACTGAAAAGTCCTTGGTTCAGTTCCCAGTAAGGGCACATGCCTGGGTTGTGGGCCAGGTCCCCTGTTGGGGATGTGCAAGGAGCATATTGAAAATGTTTCTCTCACACATTGGTGTTTCTATCTCTCTCACTGAATCTTCATTCACTTTCTAAAAAAATGAAAGAATAAAACATTTTAAAAATACAAACAAGAGTGCACAGAGTGTAATTTGTGTTGAGTATATTGCTTTCAAAAGGTGAACATTTTAGGCGAGGTCTCAGGGGAGAACGCAAGACAATATTCATCAGCATTTTCAGGTGTGCCTTTCAGGGTTGTGGTCTCCATTTACTGGTCAGTACCAGGAGAGAAGGTCTAAATGGCATGAGCAGCTATACACCTGAAGAGGAAAGGCCACCCTGAAAGCAAGGTCCAGCACACTTCATTTATTGCTATGAATCCGGGTCTTTTTACCTGGGTAAACTTTTGTGTCTAGATGTAAATTGTTTGAACAGTTTGTTCAGCCTCCTCTCTCAGTTTCCCCATTTCACTTGCAAAGGAGTATATCTAGCTTCTTACTAACCTGCCTCAAAAGAAAAACCAGCCAACAAGCAAGCAAAATTTAACCAAAGACATTCAAATTAAGAAAAAACTAACAGTAACCAGAGGGGAGAGGGGACAGGATAATGGGGGAAAAGGATGAAGGGTGTACAGGAACAACTATAAAGAACACATGGACAAAAACAAGGGGGGGATGAAAATAGGAGAGGGAGGTGAGGATTGTTCGGGTGGTGGGGAGGGATGGGAGAAAGGCAGAAAACTGTACTCAAACAACAATAAAATTCAAAAGTATTTAATATAAAATAGCATTTTAGGTAAAATAAAAGTTATCATATACACCTTTAGAAATTATTAACAGTTGTTCTATATACGCACTGTTGAGAAAAGCCCAAAGAACAACTACAATTATTATGACTAACATTAGCAGGCAGGTAAAGACAATCAAACTTATACTGTTCAACATCAATTTGTAGATATAAAAGTTTTGTTGATGTCTTGGAATAGCTGTCTGTCTCTGACACCGGCAACTTCTCATCCTTGAAATATGTTCAATTGTGATGAGTGGAGGCAAGCATCAGAGAGAGGGGCAAGTGTACCTTGGCTGTTGGGCCCCCATAAGGTTTTTTCCAACAATGGTAGTGAGTGTCTTTAATTGATTTCTCTTCCATTAGACAGAATATGTCATCGTCTTTAAGGTCATCATCCTTGCCTTGCAGTGCACCTGTGAAATGGATATCACTAATTTATCAGTTCTTACAAGTTGATGAATAAGTTTTGGATAATAACGCAGAATATCTCCATTTATTAAGGTTTATCTATATCTCCCTTTGTTTAGATGCATGGAGTGACCAGTAACTATTTAATGAGGAGAAAAGCTATGTGTTTACCAAAAGGAGTAAATGTTAAGTTGAAAGGCTTTTTGGCTACTGGGGGGTTAAATGTCTCTGAAAATTTACTTGGTTAAGTTTTAATTGCAAATTGTGTATGTTTCACCAATCCAGAAAATTATAGTGATGGGCACAATGAGAATCTGTAAAATAGCCCAAATATTAGAGACATATTATATTATTTTCCCGGTGAAATGAGTTCCTCAGTCTCAGTAAGTCAGGGAGTATCCCATAGTTGGTGTTAATTCCTCACAATAATATTTTACCTTTGTTAATTAAGGCTGTTGCTGTAACGCAAGAAAATGTCTCAACTCAGCTAGAAAAGACACAATTTATAACTAAGACACATTTGAATTCTTGACAGGGTGGCATTTAAATAGAATTCAATTGCCATATTTCAAGTGGGTCTGGGGAAAGTGGGAAATGTATTTGGAAGTAGTTGTCATATTTGGACAGACAGAACTTCTGCTATAGACTTTATGAGCTACAATAAGGTTTCCAGTAATATTGTGTACTTCATGGAATCACATTTTAAAAACCCAATGTGTTAGCCCTTGTACATGTTAAAGTATCAATAATTGAGTCCCTATTGATAAGATTAGTTCCCATTTGACTCTGTATATATTTCTCTTGTCGAAAGTCCCCCTTTTTTGCTCTCAGTTCCCCTTTTTTGCTTTCTTTCTTCAGCAGTACAGTAGAACTGTAAAAGAGAGTCTTTCATTGATGTAATAGGAAGCAACATGCATTCTCAGGTCAAAATAATTTGGTTGTTTAATACTGCCCATCTAGAAGCAGCATCAGCTAAATGAATTCTTTTTCCTTTCATGGAAGCAGATTTAGGATTTCTTAAATTTCTCATAATTTCCAATTGTTTCAATATCTGTATAGCAGCTAATAATCCTGCTACCTATTTTCTATCTTTACTGTACTTGCCTGAGCAAGTTCAGAAGACTTCTTGTTTCCACGACTGTTGGGGACCACCCTGCCTAGTCTCAGAAAGCTGTAACCCCCTTTGACTTAGGCTAAGTGAGAGACCTCCAGACCAGGAACCACTAAGGAGACAAACTTATTTCCCTGGCATGAATGCTGCCTGTTCTGTGCCTGACCTCCTAAGCTTGATCAGTTAGCCAATGATGGGTAAGAGTTCCCATGGAGGAAATGTCTAAGACAGTCATGATCACATGGAGGCTTCTTGGAAGAGACTCAGGGCTGTGGAAATGAAGGGGTGATGGACATCAACCCCTCCCCACTCTGCTTTGTCAAAGCCTGAGTCCTTGTTTTTAGAAGTGAGAAATCCAAGTCTCCTGGCTGCCTTTTCTCCTCTGTTGACTCAGGCCTGTGGAAATAGCAGGGGTGGTACAGTCCAGACCAGAAACAGTGGACCCCAGGGGTAATCAGGCCTGGGACATAGAATATGCAAGATCCTGTGAGATCTGTTTGCTGGAGGATGTTATTAAATTAGAATATGAAGGCACAAGCAGGAACCCAAAACTCCCCTTTCAGCCATATGTTAAAATTCCAAACTCTGCCCAGAATCACAGTGGGGATTCTATCTGTACTTGTAAGTCACCTGCTTCTTTTGATCTTTTGTGCCAGACTGTGAATCCACAAACTAAGTCTGTATTCTCAATAATAATCTGCTTGGCAATGGAAACAAGGTGTTCCCCACTAGAGAGAGTGGCCGTTCTGTTCCTACTTTTCCACAGGACCTGGTTGTCTCTGTGTATGTTTTTCTAGTGTTTCAACAAGCCGTCTGCAGAGTTCCATGCTTATTGCAGGATGGTGAGCACGCGTCACACAACATTCTAGAGTTGTAAGCTACACCAAAGGCATTGCTACTGTTAGTGCAGACATAGGGTTTTTTATTTTTTTTGACATGATAAGCCTGAGTTAGAACAATTAATTCAGATTGTTGGGAGTGTCCTACTGAAGTAAATAAACACATTTAACAATTTAGCTCTTCCTTAAATCTTTGGCAAAATTTGCCTGTGAAGCTGTCTGGTCAGGGCTTTTGTGTGCCAAGAGTCTTTGAATACTCCTTCAATTTCATTAGTATTTACGCATGTGGAAGCTTTTTAGTATTCAGTATTCAATATTAGAGAATTATGTACTTTTAAAATGTATCCATTTCAACAAGATTGTCAAATTTCTTGGCACATAACTGTTCAAAGTAGATTCTTACAATCCTTTATATTTTTGTGAAATCAGTTGCCATTTCCCCGCTTTGGTTTCTGATTTTATTTATAGGTCCTCTTTTCTTCTTGATGAGTCTGGTTAAAGGCTTGTTGATTAGTTTATACCTTCAAAGAACCAGCTCCTGGATTTGTTGATCCTTTGAATTGTTCTCTTAGACTGTATGGCATTTAATTCTGCTCTGATCTTTATTATTTCCTTCCTCCTACTTGCTTTGGGCTTTGTTTGCTATTTTTCCTCTAGTTCTTATAGATGTAGAGTTAGGTAATTAACTTGAGATTTTTCTACCTTTCTTTAGCTAGGCCTGTATCACTATGAACTTCCCTCTTAGGACAGCCTTTATTGTGTCCCATAGGTGTTGGGCTGTTGTATATTCATTTTCAACTGTTTCCAGAAAGTTTTTGATTTATTCCTTGATTATATGTAACCCACACATTATTTAATAGTGTGTTACTAATGTCCATGTATTTGACTGTTTTGATTTTTTCCTTAATCTTGGTTTTTAGCTTCTATCCATTGTGATCTCAGAAGATGCTTGATATTATTTCAATATTTTTGAATCTCTTGAGCCTTATTTTTTTATTATATCATGTGGTCTGTCTATGAAAGTGTTCCATGTGTATTTGACATAAATGTATATTTTGCTTCTTGGTGTAAAAGGTTCTGTATATATAAATTAAGTCCATTTGATGTAGAGTGTTGGTCAATGCCATGATATCCTTGTTGGTTCTTTGTTTGAGAGATGTATGCATTGTTGACAATGGATTGTTAATATCCATTAACAATGTGTTAATGGACACTACTATGTGTGTGTTACCATTGCTATCTTTCTTGAAGTCCTCCAAGATCTTCATTATATATTTGAGTGCTCCAATGTTGGGTGCATATATGCTTATACGGATTATACCTTCTTGACAGATTATTCCCTTAACTATTAATGCAGTGTCCTGCCTTGTCTCTCTTTATGCCCTTTGTTTTGAAATCTGTTTTATCTTATGTAAGTACTGCTACCACAGCTTTTTTTCATGTCTCTTTCCTTAAAATATTTTTCCACATTCCTTCCCTTTCAGTCTGTGTAGATGTTGTGCTCTGAGGTGGGTCTGTGGTAGACAGAATATATGCAGGTCATATTTTCTCATCCATTCTACTACTCTATGTTTTTTTTTATTGGAGAAGTTAATCCATTTCCATTTAAGATTGTTATTTATAGGTCCTTATTAATTGCCATTTTCTCCATTGTACCCATGTTCCTTTCTCTCTCTCTGTCTCTTTCTTACATGTTCTTAAAGCAGTCCCTTTAGCATCTCTTGCTAGGCTGGTTTGGTGGAGATATATTCTTTTAGTCTTCTTTGTATAGGGAACTCCTAATTTCACCTTCCATTTTAAATGAGAACCTTGATGGACAGAGTAGTCTTGGTTGCAGGACTTTGCTTTTCATTGCTTAGAATATAACTGGCCATTCCCTTCTGCCTTAAAGTATTTCTGTTGCATAACCAGTGGGTAGCTTATTGGAGCTTCCTTGTATGTTACTAGCTGTTTATCCCCTGCTGGCCTTAAGATGCCCCCTTTGTCTTTAAGTTCTGTCGTTACTTAAGTTCTGTTATAATTAGTTTAATTATAATATAGTGTCCTCTCTATTTACCTTGATTGGGACCCATGGTGTTTCCTGGACTTGCTTGAATTTTTTCTCTCTCCAAGTTAGGGAAGTATGCTGTTATTACTTTTTCAAACAGAAATATTTCCCCTTGTTCCTATTCTTCTCCTTTCGGTATTCCAATGATTTGGATATTGTTATGCTCCATGTTGTCCTATAGCTGTATTAAACCTTCTTCATTCTTTTTGAGTATGTTTTCATGTTATTGTGCTGTTTTGGAATTTTTTTCTACTCTCTTCTCAAGCTTGCCTATTTGATCTTCTGCTTCATCTAGGTGGCTTCTAATTCCTTCTACTTGGTTCTTCATTTCAGACATTGTATTCTACATTTCCTCCTGGCTCTTGTTGGTAGTTTTTATATCCTTTCTCATGATAGTGTATTTCACAGTAAGTTCTATGCAGCTTCCACGTAGTTCTTTGTAGTTCTCACTAAGCTCATTTAGCATCTTTATAACCATTATTTTAAACTCAATGTCTGATTGTTTGCCTCAGTGTATTTCATGTAGTACTCTTCCTGGGGATTCCACTTTTCCTTATGACTGTGTTTTATTTTTTCTTTTTCTCCTCATTTTAGGTGATTCTTCGTATTTGTTTCTACATATTAAATTGATCTGCTTTGACTCCCTGTCTTTGTGTTGTGAACTTCTGTGGTCAGAGACCTGTTGGACTCAGTGGTGCAGTCTCCTTGATCTCCGGAATGTGATGCTCTTAGGATGCCCTTTATGCCATTTATGTTGGTTCTCTAATTGTAATTTGGCTTTTATTGTTATTGGGTCATGTTTTGGTGGGTCTTTACATCTGTCTGGCTTACTGAGAGTCACTCTGCTCACCATATTTTGTATGCTGTTGTGTAGTTGCTGCCTGAACAAAACCAATAAGCACAGGGAAAAAAAAAACCCATACCTATGAAAATAACCTCAATACAAAATCACAGTATCAACAGCAAATTTGCCTGTGTTAATAAAGCTGTAAAGAGATTGAGACTTTTATAAGAAAGGAAAAGTGATTTTGAGATGACTAACTGGAAGAAAAATGATTTTCAGAAGGTAAAGAGAGGTTTAGTAATAAGAGTAGAGAATAAGGGCAAGGCAAAGAGAGAAAGAAAGTGACATTCGCATCATAAATAAAAACAGAAGTGAAGAAGAGAAACATATATTTCTAGGCTAAAACAGAAATTAAAACATGTGTAGTGTGAGAGAGAAAAAATAAAGAGAGAAAACATAGGAACCAAATTGGAGAAAAAGATCTATGACAGAACTATCAACAACAAATGAACAAAGGTTAATATAGATGGGGTGTGAATAAGAGTGAATAAGAGGGAGAAAAGAAAATAAATACAAGCTTAAGAGATGTCTAGAGGAAAGAGTAGTGGTTTCGTGATGGTAGAGGGAGAAGGAATACTAAGAGTGAGCAAGGAAAACCAGGCTAACAAAGGGAAATTTTTAAATTTAAGACAAAAACAAGGGCAGAAGGGAGGCAAAATGGAGTAGAAGAGGGGAAAGGTAAAATTTGAGAATTGCATTACAAAAATAGTGAGGATGTGGAAATAAAATTGAAGAAATGTACCAACAACCACCATATCCAGAACCAAAAAGCAAAGATTGATAGAAGTATGGAGAGAAAAAGGGTATTTTAAAACCAGGAAAAAAAGTGAGATGACTAATTAAAAGAAAAATTGTTTTGAGAAGCTGGAGGGAGGAGAATCAGTAAGAATATGGAATGGAAAGAAGTCATATCAAGAGAGAAAAAAAATAACCCAAAAAAAGAAGAGGAAAAAAGAAGGGAAAATGAAATAAAAGAAGGGAGGAGCAAAATGTGATATTTGAAATAAACTTAATATAAAAAACTAGTGACTTAATATACACAAACTTGAAAGAGCAGAAGTAAGTGCTAAAAAGCTCTGCAGGAGACAAAATAACACAAATCATGAAGAAGGCCAAAGGGAATTTATATCAGAAACTAGTGTTTACCACTGTCTTTTCTCTCTGGATCTTCCACTAGTGACATCAACTGGTGTCAAAGTCTGGCCTTAGGTAGTCTGTACAAGGCTCTCAGCAATCCACAGTCTGTGGCAGTCTCCTTCAATTGTTAATCTAGCAAATCTGTAATCAGCAGTCAAGTTTAAGCACCACAGGGTGAGGCAGACTCATTCCTGTGGGCAGAGGTATTGCTTCCCCTCAGGTGGATGCCATTCAGAGAGGAGTACTCTGCCTGAGCAAGACACCTCCTGCAGTCTGGGGAATGACTCAGCACTGGGATCCTGGTGGCAGTTCTGTCAGTTCTCTCCCCAAAGCCACCATCCCCAGACTCTTCTGACGTGTCTCTGGTCTGCACTGCCCTGCCCCCCTGCAGCTTTTCCAGAGCCCAGAGTAAGTTGCTACAAAATAAATTTTATGAGTTTGCCCTTCGAGAACTCTCTGTGCCTCCAACCATCTCACCTTGGCAGACAGAAACGCCTCTGCTTTTCAGTTTTGGATGTTATCTTGTTTTCTTTCTGGCTCTGGTGCTGTAGTCTGGGGAGCCCAGCTTGGGTTTAGAAGCCACAGTTCTTAGGGGAAACCCCTGGCCACTGAGACTTCAGCTGCCACCTCTGGGATCCAAATCAACCCTCTTGTGTGTCTTCTGTATTCTGTACCAGTCACATTGTGGTGACATAGTTTCTTCTGTCTGTCATGGTTATAAGACATCTCTCCCACTATTATTCAGTTGGTTTTTCTGGGTGGTTTCTCTACAATTGAGTTGTTAATTCCAGATTGGTCCTGAGAGGAGGTTAGTGTAGCCTTCACATACTCTTACACCTCTTGGATTCTCCTTCGGTAAGATCTCCTATTGCCATAATTTAAAGTTTGCAAATTGATTGTGGCCCCAGAAGCCAATGAATTTGAGCCTGGAAACTATGGGAGGTAGAGGGAAGGATAGAAATCGAAGGCCTGTTGACCTTAGAATTTGTGCAGCACCAAAAACAGAAAAAAAAAAAAAGAAAATCCACAAAAAACTGAGGTCATATTACAGTGAGCATATTCTTCTAAGCCTCAGAACTTTTTCCACAGTCTTCCCCCTTCAGAAACTAAAGGCTCTCTCTACAGTATAATGTGCTGTTTCAACCAGTAATCCAAACCGTGGCAATTAGGGTACACTTTTCCACAAGAAGAGGTTTGATGTAAAACCCAGGAAGATTTGCAACTTTTGTATAATGTCATTATGCCTGGATTAGCCCAGTTTTAATACATTTTTTTTCCCCCTCGTAGCATGCAGTGCTCTCCTCTAACAGCGACAACAAAATGTTGAAGATACTGGGGCAGAGGCTCCAAGAGAAAAAAATGGACACCAGGACAGGGTCCTTCTGTTTTGTTTGAAAGTGGCAGGTCTTTTCTTGTTGCTGTAGAGGTTATTATTTATATCCTTGTTTTAAATGATGAGAGACTTTTCCAAGTCAGCTCAGAAGAAATGTCCCCAATGAATGGTTGCTCCCCTCACATCCTTCTTTCACCACAGTATTTTTTACCCATTCATGGGTTTCTTACTCTGTGACTTCAGAGATCCATCACCACCCTGCACCCCACACATGGGTATCTAGCAGAACAGCTCCTGTAGAGATGGGTACTCAGACCACTGACAGGTGGTGATGCTGGAGTTCAGTGAGACAAAGGCTGCAAAGATTTTCCAAAAAAGGGAGATTAAGTTCAGTCAAGTCAAAACAGTTGAGTTTAGTGTGGGGGCCACAGCACAGGGCTGTGTGTTAGGTTCAGAAACTGTGGTAAACAAATGTATGTCATTAAAAATGTTAATCAAAAATCCAATGAGATTTTTCTAAAAATTAAAAGTAGAGCCCTGGCTGGTGTAGTTCAGTGGGTTGAGTGCGGGCTGCGAACCAGTGCATCGCAGGTTCGATTCCCAATCAGGGCACATGCCTGTGTTGTGGGCCTGGTCCCCAATGGGGGGCCACATGAGAAGCAACCACACATTGATGTTTATCTCTCTCTCTTTCTCCTTCCCTTTCTGTCTCTAAAAATAAATAAATAACATATTTTAAAAAATTAAAAGTAGAACTACCATACGACATAGCAATTTAACTAGTGGTCATTTATCTGAGAAAAATGTAAACACTAATTCAAAAAGTTATATGTACCTCCATCCATTATAGCCTTGTGTCTTCTTAATAACAGACATAATATAGAAGCAACCTAGGTGTTTATGAATAGATGAATAATAAAAGAAATGTAATATACATACCATATATGTGTAATTGCACATTTATAAAGTATTTCTCTGCCATAAAAATGTGTGCAATCTTGTCAATTTTGACATGATATTATAGATGGTCCTGGAGGGTATTATATTAAGTAAAATAAATCTCACATAGACAAATACCATAAGATGTTACTGCATGTAGAATCTAAAAGGCTAGATGAATGAACAAACAAAACAAAATATTAACAGGCTCATAGGTACAAAGAAAAAACTAGGAGATTCCAAAATGTATGAATGGAGGGATGAAAATAAAACAGGTTAAAGGGATTAAAAAGTACAAACATCTATGTACAAAATATATATGTCTGTGGAGTGTACCAAACAGCATAGAGCATGTAGTCAATCACACTGTAATAACTTTGTAGAGTGACAGAGGGTAACTAGACCTGTCATGGTGTCCACCTTGTCATTTACATCAGTATGAGTCACTGTGTGGTCCACCTGAAACTAATAGAAGATTGTAAGTCAATTATAATTCAATTAGAACAAAAAATTACAATAAGATTCCATCTTACAACCGCTAAACAGCCATTATCAAAAAACAGAACATAACAAGTGTTCATGATATTGTGGGCAGTTTTGGAATGCTTAAGCCCTGTTGATGGGAATGGCAAAATGTTGAAGTACAGTAATGGTTGTGCAGCAATGTGAATGTACTTAATATTAATGAGCCCTGGCTGGTGTGAGTCCTTAGACTGAGCACTGGCCTGTGAACCAAAGGGTCACCAGCTGGATTACCAGATCAGGGCACATGCTTGGGTTGCAGGCCAGGTCCCCAGTAGGGGATGCACAAGAGGCAACCACACATTAATGTTTTTTTTTTTCTCTTTCTCCCTCATTTCCCCTCTGTCTAAAATACATACACAAACAAACAAACAAACAAACAAATAAAATCTTTTGTAAAAAGTATATAAAAATAATGCTAATGACCTTCACCCTAAAATGTTTAAAATAGTAAATTTATATTATGTATATTTTACCATGATAAAATATTTTAAAATATTTATCTTGAATGTGAGTGCCAATAGTACATTTGAACACAGAATGAAGACTGTCTTAAGTGCATCATCTGCCTCTAATGATGGTTGAGAGTGATTGATTTTCAAAAACAAAAGTAGAAGGAAAAGAAAACCTGTTGCCTGGATTTATTTGTGTGACTTCATGTCTGTCAGGTGTTCTGAGAGGTTTTATTGGTGCCCTCAGGTGAAGTGTGCTCATGAGAGAGTTAATCATGCGAGACTTAGTTTGTGCCCCTTAACATGTTCCCTTTTGCCTAAAAAAAAAAAAAAAAAACAGTGAATGACACGGGTAACTCATGGGTAAATCATTTAATTGCAGAGATCAGGACCATCCTCAGGTGAGCTTTACAAACTTAAATATGGACAGTGAGTGAGTAGCTGATATTTCTGAAGGTACACAGTGGCCCCAGGTCCAAAGCCCACTCTCTGTCTCTGTCATATCCTCTGTTTCCCGCAGAACTTCCGAGTGTGCTAACTTTCTAGTCAACAGCACCAGTCGCACAGCATAAGGATACTGTGGTGCTTGCTACTATAAAAGTGTGACCTCCACTCAGGGGTTGTACAACAGGGAGAGCCTGAAGCTCTTTTAGAAGATGAAGCTCTCTGGTGACTACAGAACTTTCAATATGGACTTTGTCAGAACAAAGGATGTGGAAATGATCAGTGTGATGTCATGAAAACCATAGTTTCTTTGAAAGTCAGCCCCTCAAAGTAGTTGTAAAATAAGAGTGACCCTTCATTCCTCACCAGTTATTAAAATCTGAATAGTTTTTGCCTTTTAAAAATAGATATGTTGTGAAAGTGGGAAATTGTTACAAGACTTTCACTCAGTCAATAAATGCTAACAATAAAAGCTGACATTGTCATTGTTGTTGACCTAAGGTTGCATTTTACACCAGATCTCACCATTGGTTGGTTGGTCTCAGATGCACCATCTTTACAGTGTAGAGACACTGAGACCCTCAGAGTATGGGCAGTTGTCATGTAATGACCAGTGGGAACATGTGATGAGCTTGCAGAAATTCAAATTCCATTTTTCTCCAGGGGTCATGTGAAGAGCACCTGGACACTGTATGGACAACAAGAATAAGCTAAAAGACAGCTATGTGGGTAGTAACTCTGATCTCTTTCTCTCTGTTTGACTTCTAACTTATGAATTAGAATTCATAAATTCTAATGTCTTCTTTAGTGTTCTTATTTTCATGGCAGTAGACTTATTTGTATAAGGCTAGTATGGCTTTGTCATTTTTATTAATATAACACAATTGGAATTGTTTGTAATACAAAAAAAGCTTTCACTCAAATGTTGTAGTTGAGACTGATGCCTCCAGAAGTAGAAATAACATCACTGTTTATGGAGTTAAGTTTGACCTGATGGTTATTTTGGAATCTCTTGGAGAAGAGGGCATCACCCAAAACTAGGGTGACTGCAAGTGAAGTGGGAGGGTGAAGCTTCCTAATTTCAAGAGGCTGCTAAACTCCCATCTTATGCTTTATAGAAAAACATGCCTCAGAGCAAACTATGAGGTATATGTCAGTTTCTTTTCAATAACTAATCTGGACAAAACAAACTAAAGCAGCTATGTTGTAGGATCAAGAATACTCTTATTCATTTGATATGACATTTGAACAAAAACATTTAAAAGGTGACCACAAAGAAATATGAAGGTAAAATCTGTTGGGAAATGCAACCCTGGCTCTTTTCAAGGACTCTCAGCTATTTTGCCTCTGTTCCTACATTGCTGAGAACGGACACCTCTTTATAAAATTCAGGAACTGGGATATATACAAACTGGGTCTTGGCTGAAAGAAATTTAGTTGTGAGTCTCTCCACTGTGAAGAAAGCATTTTTGTTATGACCTGGAGGACTTAACATTCTTCAGATTCAGGAAGCTTTTAGATGGGTTCTTTCTGTCTCTGGGCCATAGTCATCTATTTTTTAATACAATTTCATTAAAAATGTAATTGAATTGCAAGTTGGTAATTGCTGATCCTTTATCCATCCTTTTGAAACACACATAAGTCTTTTTGAAAGCTTCTTGCCAGTGTTAAGAAACAAAGAATATGTGTCTCAAGATCCTTGTCCCATTACTTAGAATTTTCATCTTCCTGGAGTTCCTGAGTCCAGTAGAAATATATCTTTTGGGGGGGACCTTTATAGCCAAAACAAAAAAGACATCCTATCAGAATTTTATGAAAAGTTTTGCTTTGCTTTTGGGTAAAGTCAATTAACAAGCAAAGATTCCCATGATTCCTTCTCTTCTAAAATCTCCCAGCCTTTGAATCAGGGGTGTTGTGTTCTGTTTCATTGCCCAATTGCATGGTCTTTCATAAAGTCTTACTTGTATTTTCAAATGTATTCAGTGTATGATTTACTTTAACACAACCACCCTGTAACTAGCTAATCATGTTGTCTTACTCAAAGCATCTATTCTTAATGATTTTTAATGTTTGAAATTTTTCCTTATCTCCCTAATTGTTTTTAAAAAGGTTTCGAATAGACTTGCCTCTCTTCTGGCTTGATGTTCACAGCAGGAGATAGCCTGACTTCCCAGATCCCCTTGTGGCCCAAAATGCCTGAAATCAACCTTTGCTCAGAATCCATGAAGACATACCAGTATGAAAGGGCACATTTCCACATCACACTAACCATCAACAGTGTACTCATTCCACATACGTTTTCTTTGCACCTTCAAGAAACAAGATCACAGAGATCATAAAAGATTCCTGGCATAAAACTCAGTGACTCTGGTGAACATGCAGGTCTCTGTTACATCAGCCACCCACAGGCCTACATTGGATGATCCTCTTTCAAGCCCTCTTTGACATGCAGCTCAGGGCAGACATCACCGTCTTCATTCTTTCTTTTCTTTGTTGTTTTTACAATTTCCATGTGACTGACTTTATAGAGCCTGCACCCAGAACCTGTGCAATGGGAAATTAATTCCTTCTCTGGTTCCATTTCCTTTGTTTTCCCTGTGACCTCTGGTGAATTTGTCTGAGACTTCAGGGGTATTTGTCCACAGGTGAATTGTGCATAAGCAGGGGAGAATAGGGAACAAAGTCATGGAGAAATGAGGTCTGCTCAGAGTCAGATGAGAAATTGTAAAGCTGGGAGTTGGGTGGGTGTTAGATGTTATATGGTTTCAAGGGTACATAGAGGTGCCATATAGGAGGTTTTATTTTGGAGGCTCAGAATGAAGCTGGATGATATGAGGGAGGGTCTGACCTACCTGTTGAGGGAGACACAAGTGCTCCTATAGTGAAGTAGGGGTGCCATTCTCCTATATTAGGATGAACACAACAACAAGACAGGGTTTGGAGAAAGATTAATGTTATGAAGACTCAAATTAGTTTCCTGACTTTGAGGTAATTGTGAAAACAAAATGTACAAGATCGCAGGGGTCATGAGAAAGAAAATAAAGAGGGGATGAAAACAAAATTACAGTTGATACTTTCAAAAATAATGGTATGGGGTAATGGGGAGCAATCTCTCAAAGGGTACAGAGTTTTTAATGAGTGATTAAAATATTTTACTACTAGATAGACGTGATGGATACTCAATATGGTGACTACAGTAAATGCCACTAAATTGTTCACTTTAAAATAATGAAATTTATTATGTAAATTTTACCTCATAGTGAAATTATGCTAAATTAAAAAGATTAGATTAAAAAGAGAATGCACTAGGTGCTATTATTTGTATAAAATTTCATGGGGGAGGAATATGGTGGTGAGGTAGGTGGGAGCCTAACCCATTATCTCAGGCAATCAGCTGGCACACCGAGCCCATCTTCTGAAGAACACAGTGAACAGCCAATGGAATCCCAGCATATATAGAGTTTGAAATCCAAAGATGACAGAGGACATTTAAAAACAGACAGTAAGAAGATCTTGCAGGTCATCAGGAAGGTCCTCAGGCCCTGTGACTGTGGCCATGGTTGCTGGGGTCCCTGGGCCCTGTGCCAGGTATGGGGGCTGTCATAGGAGCTTTGGAGGAGAGCTGGATCAATGCCAATAACTTTGCATAAACATGTAAACATATATGCACCCAACATAGGAGCACACAAATATATTACAAAAATCTTGGAGGACTCTAAGAAAGAAAGATATAGACAGCAACATACTTATACTAGGGAATCTGTAACTACCCACTGTCCACAATGGATTGACCTTCCAAACAAAGAATCAACAAGGATATTGTGACACTGAATGATGCAGTATATCAAATGGACTTAAAAGACAAATGCAGAACCTTGCATCCCAAAGAAGCAGAATGCACACTGAAAATTTTCAGAGATAGACCATGTGGTATGACACAAAAGAAGCCTCAATAAATTCAATAAAATTGAAATTGTATCGAGCATTTTCTCAGGACACAAGGGCCTGAAACTAGAAACCAACCTCAAGGAAAAATATCAAAGACACTCAAATTCATGGAGATTGAATAGCACACTAATAAACAATAAATGTGTGAGTAATGAGACAAGAAAGACATTAAATAGTTTATGGAAACAAGTGAAAATGAACACAAAACAGTCCAATACTAATGGGACATGCAAAGAAAGTCCTGAGAGGGAAGTTCATAGTGATACAGGGCTACCTAAAAAAGATAGAAACATTTCAAATAAACAACCTAATCCTTCATCTATAAAATCTGGAGGAACAATAGCAAGCAAAGCCTGGAGCAACCAGAAGGAAGGAAATAACCAATATTAGAGGAGAATTAAATGACACAGAGTCTAAGAGATCAATTCAAAGGGTCAATAAATCCAGGAGCTTGCTCTTTGAGAAGATAAACAAGATCAACCAGCCTATAATGAGACTCATCAGGAAAATACTAGAGAGGACCCAAATAAATAAAACCAGAACTGAAAGAAGAGAAATTACAATCAACTCCAGAGAGATCTGAGGGTTGCAAGAAACTAGTATGAACAACAATATCCCAAGAAATTTTAACACATGGGTGAAATACACAAATTTCTAGAAACATACAGTCTTCCAAAATGGAATCAAGAAGCAGCAGAAGGCCTGAACAGCTTGTGAAGTTGAAATAGTAATCAAAAAATTCCTCCCACACAAAAGTCCTACATTAAACAGATTCACAGGAGAATTATACAAAAAAAAAAAAAGGAAGAGCTAACCCCTACTTTTCTTGAACTATTCCAAAAATTACAAGATAAGGGAGGACTCCCAAAGTCTTTTTATGAGGCCAGCATCATCCTAATCCCCAAACAAGATATTGAAACACAAAGAAAGAAAAACACTGGCCAATATTGCTTGTGAACATAGTTGCTAAAATCCTATATAAAAATATTGGCAAACTGCAAGCAGCAATATAATAAAAGATCATATACCATGGTCAATTGGGATTCAGCTCAGGGATGCAAAGATGGTACACTATTTGCAAATCAGTAAACATAATATATAATCTAAACAGAAGGAAATCAACAACCACATGATCATATCAACAGAGGATGAGAAAGCATTTGTTAGAGTACAACACCCATTTACAATAAATAAAAAAAAAACACAAAGTAAAGTGGGGGTAGAGAAAGCACACCTCAACATAATGAAGACCACTTATAAGAAACCTATAGCCAACATCATAATTAATGTGCAAAAAGTAAAATCTTCCCTCCTAAGATCAGGAACAAGATAAGGGTGTCCACTTCCATCACTTCTATTCAATAAAGCACTGGAAGTTCTAGCTATAGCAATCAAACAAGAAAAAGAATTAAAAGATGGAGGCATAAGTAGATAAATTTGCCTCCTCACACAACCATATGAAGGACAACAAAAAATTTAAAAACAAAATTTTTCAGAAGTATCAGAAAATTGAATTGCATGGAAGTCTGACAAACAGGGAGTTAAAAAACAATCATTCAGACTGGTGCACTGAGACAAGTAAATATGGCCCAAGTGAAATAATTGATAAAAGCTCCAAAAATAGAACTAAGTGATGAAGAGAGAGCCAACATATCAGATGCAGAGTTCAAAACATTGTTAATCAGGATCCTCACAGAAATGGTTGAGTATGATCACAAAATGCAGGAGAAAGTGAAGACTATGTACATTGAAATACAGGAAAACTTACAGGAAGCCAACAGTGAAGGGAAGGAAACCAGGACTCAAATAAATGATATGGAGTAGAAGGAAGAAATAAACACTCAAACAGAACAGGTTGAAGAAACAAGAATCCAAAAAAAAAATGAGGGGAGGTTTAGGAATATCCAGGACAACTTTAAACATTCCAACATTCAGATGATAGGGGTGCCAGAAGGAGAAGAGGAAGAGCAAGAAATTGAAACTTATGTGAAAAAATAATGAAGGAGAACTTCCCCAATTTGGCAAAGGAATGAACTTCTGGGAAGTCCAGGAAGCTCAGTGCCCCAAAGTTGGGCCCAAGAAAGCACACACCAATGCACATCATAATTACCTTACCCAAGATCAGAGATAAGGAGAGACTCAAACGCAGCAAGGGAAACGGAGACAGTTACCTACAAAGGAATTCCCATAAGACTAGCAGCTGATTTCTCAAAAAAAAAAAAAAAAAAAAAGGTTACAGGCAAAAAAGGGCTAGGAAGAAGTATTGAAAGTCATGAAAGGCAAGGGCCTATATCCAAGATTCCTATCTCTGGCAAAGCTTTCATTTAGAATGGAAGGACAGATAAAGTGCTTCCCAGATAAGGTCAAGTTGAAGGAGTCCATCATCACTGAGTCCTTATTATAGGATATGTTAAAGGGAGTTATCTAAGAAAAAGAAGATAAAAAGTATGAACAGTAAAAGGACAACAAACTCACAACTATCAACAACTGAACCTAAAAAAAAAAAAAAAACTAAGCAAAGAACTAGAACAGGAATAGAATCACAGAAATGGAGTTTCTATGGAGCATTATGAGCAGTGAGGGGGAGTGGGGAGAATGGGGGAAAGGTACAGGGAATAAGTAGCATAAACTGTAGGTACAAAAGAGTCAGTGGGAGGATAAGAATAGCATAAGAAATGGAGAAGCCAAAGCAATTGTATACACAACCCATGGACATGAACTTAGGGTGGGTATTCTGGTGTGGGGGCAGTTGTGAATGGTGGAGTGGAATAAAGGGGAGGAAAGCATGGGACAACTGTAATAGCATAATCAATAAAATATACGTAAAAACAAAAAAAAAGACATTCAAGTTGGAAAGGAGGAAGTAAAACTGCCTATAATTAATTACTGCTTGGTCATTTCTATTGTGTTTTTACATGTCTCTAATTTCAATTAATAGTTGCTGAGCTTGTTGCTGCCTGAAAGACTCCAGTCCCATTTCTACTGTTGAGGAGTTGGGACCAGGAAGTGTCCCAGAGGGGTGCCCGCTAAGTTTCAATATCTTTCAAGTACTTTTATGTTCTACTTAATTTAGTTCTAAAACTATGGACAGCACAAATGCTCAGGAAAGGTCCTGCTGTGACTCCCACCAACAAATGAGTTTATAAGGGCCCCTGCAGTCATGGTGACTTTGTAGTATTGCTGTATTTTCTTAGTCAATAAGAAATATTGTGTATGGGTGTCCAGGAGACATTTTGATTGTTCGTTATTCATTCATTTGTGGATTGTATAAATATGGGATGAACTCATGCTTTAAATGTACCAGGCATTGTTTGAGGCACTGGGGATATAGTGGATGAAAGAGACAAATTGGAAATGATGGCTGATGTCCAAATATTTACTTGAGAAGTAATATTTAAAAGTTATTTCAGGATGCCTTAGGACTTTTAATTCCAGCCAAATTACTGACTTCTGTGTGCTCCTGCAGATTTTTTCTGAATATCTTTGAATTTTTAACACTCCTCACTATTTCTTATGCTGCACATTAAATTCCTTAGAAAAATCTTTGACTCAGTGCTCAGATAAATCTCAAAACTGGCACTTTTTGTTCACACTTCTCCAACCATCCTCACCTGTCACCTGGATGATACACTTGTTTTCCTACCAAACGCCCTGCTTGCAACCCAGCAGCCTCACAAATCCTGCCTGATGTAGAGGCCAAAAATAATAATACTCTTCCTCCCACCTTCTAAATTTTTTTGGCTGGGCTAATCATCAAATTAACAGATTAGCAGAAGGAAATAAAGTTTTTAATACATGATCATGGAGAATTCACATAAGCATAAAAGTTACAATGACTGTTAGGAGTTTTTATAGTTTCACTACAAAACATGTGAGGAAAGATAAAAGGAAATTGGCACCTTTTGTTTCAGAAGTCAGAATGAGTGCTTTATAGGTACTTGAGAAGAGCAGATCCTACTTGACAAGAGAATTTTCCTGGGCAGCTCAGAATCAGTGGGAATCTGTGGGTATCTAGCCAACAGGTGACTTTCTGAAGCCCCTTTTATTTGCCATATGTAATAAAATTAATCTTAGTGAACTTCTCAATTTCTCTCCTGAAGAACATTTTCTATCTGAATCTCTTGATAGGAATGTGGAGAGCGTCAACAGTTTTTCTGAGTTTTGTTTCTTATTAAACAGCTTAAAATGAATATTCTAAAACTAAAATTTCAGTGTGGTAAAACATTGTTTTCCTTCAATAAACACAGATTAGTCCCATCTTTTTTTTTTCTTTCAACCCTCCAGTGGCTCCCCAGTTCACTCAGAGTAAAGCCAAAATTCTGGCTGATGACTTCTTTATTTCTGACTTCATCTACTCTCATCCTCTGATCTCTCTGCTCCAGTAACTTCACATCCTCAGTACTGAGCCAACACATTTCAACTGAACAAAGAAAATCACCCCAAGTATGCCTTTTATCATTCTAACATACTATCACACATTATTATTGTTACTGTTTTTTGGATTATTGTGACTCTCCCACTTGTGTGTGAGGTCTATGAGGACTAAGATTTTGTCTGTTGTATTTCTAGTGATTAGAAGTGTGTCAGGGAGATAGTGAGTAGATGGACAGTATTTTTTTGATAAACTAGTAAAAATTTACAAATATGATTATGGTTAAAAGGTAAAGTATAGAACATTATGACCTCACATAAATGGAACTCTGACTTAGATGAAGACCAGTTAAAATTATCTGAAGGAGAAACATCTGATAGACAATGAGCCCAGGCAAACATAGAGCTTATGAGGGGCCAGGAATGAGAAGTCTAAGCAGGAAACACAGCATGTGTAAAGGCCAGGAGGTAGGAAGTTTGAGTGAAATGAATTTTGCTGACTAATTTTGGTGATTCAGTGAGCTAATATGCCTGAGGTACCCAGTACACAGTCAGTGGTAAAAATGGCCAGTGTTCTCATTATTGCATTCCTCTGGATACCCATCCCATGCCTACCCACTAGGAAACAGCATTATTAAGAAAACACTAGGTTTCCAACCTGACCACACAAGCAATTCAACATTAAGCATGGGTTGCAGTTTGACTAATGTATATGTTACAGACAATAAACCACACATATGTAAATTTTCCAACATGATGAGTGTTGCCATGTATACATACACCATGTGTATCCATTTCACCCAAAAGTTTCTCCCATGCTGTTGTAATCCCTTCCTCTGCTTTCTACCCAACCCGCAGAGTTTGCAGGCAATTACTTGTTTCCTTTCTCAATATGTAAGTTGGCATATTCTGGATGTATTTATTTATCTACTTATATATACTTATTTATTTATTTAGCTGTTGGTCAAGTACATTTGTCTCCATTTTCTCCCACCACACCCCCCACCCTACCCACCTGTGTCTTCCACACTGGAACCTATACCTTTTGGCTTTGGCCATGTGTCCTTTATATGTGTTCCTTGATGGTCCTTCCCCTATTTTCTCCCATTATCCCTCTCCACCCTCCTTTCTGGTTACTGCCAGTTTGTTCTTTATTTCAATGTCTCTGGTTATATTTTGCTTACTTGTTTATTTTGTTCATTAGGTTCCACTTATAGGTGAGGTCATATGGTATTTGTATTCCACTACCTGGCTTATTTCACTTAGCATAATGCTCTCCAGTTGCATCCATGCTGCCATGAAGGATAGGAGCTCCTCCTTGCTCTTTGAGGTGTAGTATTCCATTGTGTAAATGTACCATAGTTTTTTGATCCATTCTATTACTGAAGGGCACTTGGCTATTGTAAATTGCTCTGCTATGAACATTGCGGTACATAGGTTTTTGGAATTGGTGTTTCAAGATTCTTAGGACATAATCTTGGATTATAATTACCATTACAATGGCAAGGGACATAGAGAAATTACCATTATAATGGTAATTATAATTCAGGATTACCAATGCTGGGGCAAAAGCAGTTCAATTTTTAGTTTTCTGAGGAAGTCCATACTGTTTTCCATAGTGGCTATACCAGTCTGCATTCCCACCAACAGCTCATTTGGGTTCTCTCTTCTCCACAACCCTGCCAGCACTTGATTTTTGTTAATTTGTTCAGGATGACCATTCCGACCAGTATCAAGTGGTAGCAAATTGAGGTTGTAATTTGTATCTCTTTGATGGCTAGTGATGCTGACCATCTTTCTATATGTCTTAGGGTCTTCTGTATGTTCTCCTTGGAGAAGTGTCTGTTCAGGTCCTTTGTCTGTTTTTTTTTTTAATTGGACTGTCTTCCCAGTGTGGAGTCGTGTGAGTTCTTTATATATGTTGAAGATCAAGGCCTTGTCTGAGGTATCATTGGCAAACATATTTTTCCATTCAGGTGGTTCCCTTTTAATTTTGCTGATGTTTTCTTTAGCTATTTAGAAGCTTTTTATTTTGATAAATTCCCTTTTGTTTATTCTTTTCTCTATGTCCACTGCTCTAGGAGATATACCAGTTAAAATATTGCTGTGTGGAGTAAATGAAATTTCCCTGCCTTTGTTCTCCTTTAGGACTTTTATGGTGTTGTGACTTATATTTAAGTCTTTTGTCCATCTTGAGTTTATTTTTGTATGGTGTAAGTTTGTGGTTGAGTTTCATATTTTTGCATGTAGCTGTCCAGACCTCTTAACACCATTTCTTGAAGAGGATAGCTTTAAAGATTTCCCACTAAGATCAGGAACAAGGCAAGGGTGTCTTCTCTCACCACTTCACTTCAAAATAGTATTGGAAGTTCTAGCAACAGCAATCAGACAAAAAAAAAATTGAAGACACCTGAATTGGAAAATCAGAAGTAGTCCTGTCATTGCTTGAAGTTGTCATGATAGTGTACATAGAAAACCCTATAGACTCCACCAAAAAACCCACTTAACCTAATAAGTAAATTTGGCAAAACTGTGGGATACCAAGTCAATATTCACAAGATGAAGGGTCATCAAGGAACATGTATAAAGGTTCCAAGGACAAAAGCAAAGGGCAGTAGTATTGAGGTGTGAGATGGAGGTGGGTGGGCTGGGGGTAAGTATTGGTGGGAAAATGGAGACAACTGTTCTTGTACAACAATTATAGAAAAATTGAAGGCACTTTTGTACACAAACAGTGAAATATCAGAGACAATAATCAGGAAAAAAATCCCATTTACTATAGCAACAATACATAGAAAAATTGTACAACAATAATAGAAAATTGAAGGCACTTTTGTACACCAACAGTGAAATATCAGAGACAATAATCAGGAAAAATATCCCATTTGCTATAGTAACAATAAAATTAAGTACCTAGGAATAAACCAAACCAAAGATCTAAAAGACCTGTACTTAGAAAACTATACAGCACTGAAGAAAGAAATTAAGAAACACACAAATAAATGTAAGCTTATACAATGTTCATGAACTGAAAGAATGAACATCATGAAAATGTCCATAATGCCCAAAGAAATTTATAGATTCAATCCAATCCTTATTAAAGTACCAATGACATATTTCACAGGTATAGAACAAATATTTCAAAAATTTATATGGAACTATAAACAACCCTGAATAGCCTCCACAATTTTGAGAAAGAAGAACAATGTAGGAGGATTACAACACATGATATCAAACTATATTGCAAGGTCACTGTAATCAAAATGGTCTGGTACTGGCAGAAGAACACACACACAGATCAGTGGAAGACAATAGAGAACCCAGAAATAAACCCATGTTTCTATGGTCAATTAATATTTGAGATAGGGGCAGGACCATAAAATCTTTATTGTTTTCCCAAACTCTGTTTCTCACCCCTCACACTCATCCAACTCTGTGAGAATGGCACCCCCACTTCACTGCATCATCTCTAGTTGCTCCTCCATCAACAGGTACTGAGTGCCTCATTCATATTTTTCAGCCACACCTTCATCCCTAAAACAGCTCTTTTTTACAGCAACCATTGATCCCCTAGAAGCTATATGATGCCTACATCCCCTAAGCCCTTCAAGCTTTACAATTCCTAATCCTGACTCTGAGCAGACCCCATCCATCTACAGCACAGAATTTTACCCACCTCTGCTTATCCACAATCCACCTCTGGCTGCATCTCCAAGGAGTTCAGCCAAATACCCTATAGACCATGAGAAACAGGATAGAAACACTGAAAAAAAAGTGGACTTATTTCCAATATCCCAGGTTCTGATTGTGAACTATCTAAGAACAGGCATGTGAGTTTGTGAAAACAACAAAAAAGAGTGAGGACACTAATGTCTGACCTAAACTGCAAGTGAGAGAGAGGGTTCAAAACAGGGTCATCCACTGCAGACCTGTGCATAGCTGATGTGACCCAGACATGAATGTTTACTAGAGTTGCTGAGTTTCATGACAGAATATTGTTTATTCTGTGATTTTGTTCTTTAAAGGTGAAGTGAACATGAATGTAAAATGAGATCAATCTTGATGGCTGGTCCACTATGGAGGTAATCCTTTTCAAGCCTGCATATCTTCTCAGATTCTCGCACAAAGACCTTTTCTAGGAAACCTATGGTTCCAGAAAGATTTGTGCAGTCAGGTCATCTCCTGCTGTGGCTGGCAAGTCAGAAGACAAGGAGGAAAATGGGAAAATGTTTATTTGGAGGATTATAGCAAGATAAAAAAAAAGAACTTGGGAGGTTTGAAAATATAGTAAGGATTGGCTCTGTGAGCAAGATGACAGCATTAGCCAATTGCAGGAAGGTGTTGCTAAAGTAAAACAGCTGTAGGACAAGTTTGAAAATGTGAGAAATGCTTTATTCAAGACCATGCAATATGGCAGCGAGAGTGAACTCAAAATTTCTGAAACAGAAGGCTGGAAAGAATTTAAGAAGAGGAGGAAGCATAGACATCTGTGTTTGTTAATTGTCTTTACACAAAAGAAAAGTAAAGCTTCTCATGAAGTCCTGACACAATGTCACTTTACATCTTGATTATGAATGTCCTCATCCAAGTTAGGCTTCTACCATTTTCTCTAGACTGGGACACAGGGAATCCAAGAGAATAAATTTCAAAGGAATGAGCCTAAACCTTCTAGACAGATATTTTCTGAGTCAGTACACTGGTGAGAAACTTATGGGGGTACATATGCGTATTTTTAAAGGGCAGAGAAAGAGTCTGAAATTACAAATTACAATTATATTTTTAAATCAAATGCTCTACAAAAAGGAAGCGAGAGGCCTGTAGTCAGAAAGAACATGTCTAATGGGTATTGAGTATGATGGAACATTAATGTCTCTGGGTCTTAATAAAACTGCTTTTCAAATGCTGGAGTAAAATACAACTAAATCTTCTTCAGCTGACACCTAGTTTGCATTTCCATCAATTCCTGCAATTCATGAAGAGTTGCAAATTGCCGGCCATTTATAATCATCTGTAAAATATGTGAGAGTCCATGAACACAGCCAAGTTCTGATCTTCCAGAAAGCTGTGCTTCTAGAGCTTTTCATAGAGAAACATTACATTGCTTTCTATAGTGACTTTCCCTTTGATCAAATGTCATCTCCAAGAAAGAGTATTTTTGATCCTACAACATGGCTAGTGACACACAATTTGCCCTGATTTGCTGCTTAACTGCACAGAAAGTGATATTCATCATCTACTTTGCTCTATTAAGGTTTATTTTCATGCAAAATCAGGTGGAAATTTAACAGTCTCTTGAGGTTAGCAAGATGTACCATTGTTACAGAACAAACAAGGGGGGCCTGGGATGATATACTATTACTGAAAGAAGCCCCCAGGTCTGTTATGTCTGCTGCCAGAGGAAAGACGTCTCTCAATGCCAGAGATTTGTGAAAAGGAAAGGAAACATTTATTTAATGCTATACAAACTTAAAGTAGGGACCTAATGTCTTCACCAAAAATCCTAAAGTCCCTTAAAGCACCCACAAACAGACACAGGCCTTCCTTCCTTCCCCCTTTGCCCAGTCCAGAGTACCGTATCTCCTAAAGCTGCGGGGGTCCCTACTCTGGCAAAGGCACGTGGTCCTCTCTCCCCAGACCACGGGAGTTCCCACTCTGCCAGAGCCACGTGGTTCTCTCCCTCAGGGCCACGAGAGTCTTCACTCTGCTAAAGCTGTGTGGTTCTCTCTTGCAGGGCAGCACATGGTTCTCCCCCTCTCAAATGGCTGCCCCGTCTCGGTTTAAATCCCAGCGCCAATCTTCCTCTGAAGCCCCATTTCTGGCTCCTCTCACAATTGGCTACAGCTGCCAGATTCTGGGCAGGTGTGGCCCTGTGGTGTGGAGCCAATTATCTCCTGGCTCTTCTGGATCTTATTACAGATCCCTATTCGAGGCTCCCCTCTTGGCTGCACCCTATTACACCATCACACCTTTCCTGTAGTCCCTCTAGCTTTGGGGAATTACCTCTTCTCTAAGAGATACCAAAATACCAATCAGGTAAATCTTAACTCCATAATGGGTGAGGTCATTTCTAAATCTGTGGGCATCCATTTTAACTAAGACATTTGAACAGAAACCTTGGTTGTATTAACAAAGTTTACAATGATATCCTATTAACCAAAAGGACAAGCATCATGGTGAACTCATGCAAACAAGTCTGTTGCTGTGAAAAGAAAAACACTCAAAAAGACTAGAATATTTGGTGGGAAAATCAAATACTGAAACAAAGATCAGTGTTGCTACCCACACGGGTGTCCTTTAGTCCATTCCCATTGTTTAAAACTGTGTCCAGGTGCCCTCTACACATCCTCCTGTGAGAGGGTCAAGGTTCAGATTCCTGAGAGCTTATCATGTGCTCCTATGAGTCATCTCAAGGCCACTGCTCATCCTCGGAGGAACACGGTGTCACGTCCACTCTGAAGATCTAACTGATACCAACCAGAAGTGGAATAAGGTGTGGAATGACTTTAAATCACCAATAATGACACTGTCAGCTAAGAATTTTGAGTATTTATTGACTCAGTGAAAGTCTTTTAAGGACTTTTCACCTCAACAGCCTCATGATTTTTTTTTTGTTTTGTTTTCATGGCCTTTATCATGTCAGACATGCAGCAATTTTAAGTGTGGTGTCTCTTGCTACTTAACCATAGATATCAGAAATGAGGTCCATTATTGGCCATGATTCTTACACATTGACAAGCCTGGAATTACTCACATTTTACAGAGAGTGAGACTGAAGGGAATGTACTTACTTCTAGCATGCAATTATTAACAGCTGAGTGAATTGCCTTTTTAAAAAATAAGCAGACATTCTGCACAGGCTTCTAGTGGTTGTAGAAACACAAAGGTGATCCAGAGAGCCACTGGCCTTGTGGAGCTGATATCGTAGTAATGACAGAAAGGTAGTGAAGAAGTAAACAAGCAGTACTTCAAATGGCAATTAGTCCTCTACAGGATAGTCAAGTGGGGTGAAGTGGAGAGAGAGCAGACGGGTTTAGGTTTACCTAGTAATGTAAGATGGTCAGGGAAACCTCCATGATACTATGACATCTGAGTGAGACCTAGAGGAGAGTGGAAGGGAACATGGAAATGTCTAAAGAAAGAATGTTTAAGGGAGAATGAACAGCCTGTGCAGTGGACTTGGGACAGCAGGTTCACTGCCATATTCAAAGGTCAGAAAGCCATTGTGGCCAGAATAAATGAAATGAGAAGAGTGACATGAGAAGTATAGCCAGGAACTCAATTTTTTTTAGGCAAGTGCTCTCAAAGGGTGATTTGCATGAAGCTAAAGAGCCTGGGACAGAAAGTAGGACAACCACATGACTAAGTGACCTGTTTAATTTTTTCAGCTGACACATCCTTCATTGCCAGACTTTCTGAACAAGAGCCCAGAGTTCCATGACTATCTGGTAAAAACTCCCTCTTCTGTGCAGACCAGAACTTTGAACAGAACTATTGTGGGACTTTATATACATTAGTGACAACTTTGGATTTTTATGTAATTGAGATAAGAGTAACATGAGGATTTTGAGAAGAAAAGCAATGAACTGAATAGGGTTTTTTTTTTTTATGTATGTTCAAGTACAGTTGTCTCCATTTTCCCCCATCACTTCCCCCAACCCCACCCATCCCCACCTCCCACCCTCCATCCTACCTCTCTTTGGCTTCCATGTGTCCTTTATATATGTTCCTTGATGACACTTTCCCTTTCTCTCCCCATTATCCCCCCCATCCCCTCTGGTTACTGTCTGTTTTCTTTATTTCAATGTCTCTGGTTATGTTTTGCTTGCTTGTTTGTTTTGTTGGTTAGGTTCCACTTATAGGTGAAATCATATGGTATTTGTCTTTAATGACCTAGCCTGGCTTTTTGGAAAACAGTATGGAATTTCTTCAGAAAACTAAAAATGGAACTTCCTTTTGAACCAGCAATTCCACTGCTGGAATTATGCCCCAAGGATCCTGAAACACCAATAGAAAAGAACCTATGCACACCAATGTTCATAGCAGCACAATTTACAATAGTCAAGTGCTGGAAGCAACCTAAGTGCCCAGCAGTCAATGAGTGGATCAAAAAAAACTGGTATATTTATACCATGAAATACTATGCAGCAGAAAGAAAGAAGGAACTCCTACTCTTTGTCATAGCATGGATAGATCTGGAAAGCATTATGCTAAGTGAGTAGGGTTTTTCTATTTTTTTTAATTTTTTATTGTTTTTCAGTTAAAGTTGTCACATTTCCCCTCCATTACTCTTCCCTGCTCGACCCACCTCCCATCTCTCACATTCCATCCTCTCTCCCATTGTTTTTGCCCATGGGTCCTTTATACCTGTTCCTTGACTTGCCCCTTCCCCCTTTTCCTCTGTTTTAAAAGTATTCATTTCCAAGGATTCAGTAGGTGCTTTCTGGGAGATTGATATCAGTGGGGTCAACAAGGCTGCAGAAAGGCCAGTTAGGAAAATGTAACAATAACACCACAAAGGAGTGAAGGTGGCTTGGCCTGGAGCAATTTGTTTCTATCTACACTTCTTAGACTGACTGCACGTGTGCTGATGGTTTAGAGATTACTGTAAGGCCAATAGAGACATCAAGGATGAGGGTCAGATTTCTGAACAGAACATAAAAAGGATAAAATTGTCTTTGGCTGAGAAGAAAAAGACTCTTGGAAAGTTAGGTTAAACGATAGGAGAATTAAAATCTTTGGTGGTGCAGGTGTTTCATTAGAGGTGCCCTGATGGCATCTAGGTTAAATGCCCCAGATTAGCTTAACTCATACTCTTTTGAACTTCTTAGAAAACATACAATATAAATAAGAAGCTGACACAGAAGTTTTTGGAAGCTTTGAAAACAGATTTAATGTAAGAGTTGTGAAAAAGGAAAGTGGTTTTGAGATGTGAATTATGCCCCTCCTAACACTCAAGGGCACAGGGACTATAGAGGAGATGTGGCCAGCGGGCAATTCAGTGTGCATATTTCCCAGGGAGTAGTGACAAGTTCTTTGTGAGGCAGATCTCCAGTCCTGTATGGAGATTATTCTGGAAGTTCCATCTCCCGTCTGCTTCCAATATATAAGTAAAAAATAAAAATTATGTTACATATATAATTTTATTTAATATGTAAATAAGCAATTCTCTTCTGGAAATAATTAGAATTGATTTATAAAAATTATTCTTCTTAATTGGCTTGCATAAATTAAGACAGGTAACAAAAGCTGACACAATTCCTAGTGTTTTAATTACCAACAATTTTCATGAATAAAACAGTGCTGCTTTTGTCACAAGTATTAATAACACATCTAAAGGAGTTGTCAATGACATACACAAAATTGATATGTTGATATATGATTGAAATATTTTATGTCTCTAATGAGAATAATTGTAGCTATAATAATTACATGATCCTGATATCAAAAACTAACAAACAAAAAACAAATAACACATCAGTGTCCATCTATGCCATTCAGTCCAAGATCGAAGAAGTCTGATTTTTCTCAAATTTTAATCAGTGTGTAAGGCTCAGAGAGGGCATATACTTTTTGATGTGAGCACCTACAATCTTAAGTAGATTTTGACTCCCACTTAATTTGAATTATTAAATCATTGTTTTGTGTTTAATATTAACACACTGTGAGCAAAGCCAGTTCCTAACTTCTTCAGTTAAATGTTTTTTCTTGTATTTGTGACAATGCTGGACATTGCCATGTTAATCCCTGTATGTTGGTGTGTTCTGTTCAAAGTGAACAGAGGAAGGTTCTGGGTTTTCTAGGCCACACAGAAAGCATCTTCCCCAAACCTTGAGAGCTCCCTGGATACAACCAGAGTCTTCTCCACATTATGTTCTTTGAGGCTACTTATTAACTTTCTCACTATTATGCATTATATAATATAAGGTCTTCTTTCTTGAAAGATGAGGAGTCAACTGCTTTTTATTCCATCACCAACTCACACAGATGAGCACATACTCACAAACTTTCCATCCTGTATTTCCAGTATTATTCTAAAGAACATTATTTAGTGTAGACTTTATTGTATCTATATAATGCTATTAATATTTGAGCTAACTAACAAAGATTTCTTTAATTTGAATCTTTGAAATACATCAGAGATGCATTTACCTTCTGTGAACTGTAGAGGTGAACGTGAAATGGTTCTGATTATTAGACACTTTTACTGACACAAGTCGTGTAGATAAAGCCCAAACTCCACCAATCTCATCACAGCCCCTCCTGGTTACTTTGCATTGGTGCTGCCCTCTGGCAAACACATTATAAATGGAAGCTCCCAAAAGGGTCAAACTATTTTTTTCAACCCAGGGTCACTCCTAGGAGCCAAACCAGAAAAAAAAATCAGTGTAAAGTGAATGTAAGGCTCTTCATTGAAAAGTCAATAAACTTTTCAGGATGGTGAAGTCAAAGTATTAAATCTATTAGCAGCTCTTCTTAGTGACTGCACAGATTCTGAACCCATGAAGTCTACCCTCCCCAGAATGGTAAAGGAATGTGTTCATCCTCCAAGACAATTTCTCATCAAACTCAAGTCATAAAAGCTCTACAGACTTACTACTAGTGTCATCCTTAATGGTTTGAACTACAAGCTTTCCCACTAAAAATGATCAAAGGCACAGGTTTTCAAAATGTCTTAGTAGACACATGGTCTTTGAAGGGTGGAAGCTGATGCCTGCTAATGTTGGTGTTCTAAGACAATATCATTAGTGATAATGGTGACACCAGGGAAAGATCAGCTGTAATTGATTGGCAGTTTAAGTAAAGCATGAGCTAGCTATAGCAACATCCACGTTTGTGACCATTTGTATCTGCCACATCTATGAGGTTTTTTGGCTCCAATAGTCTGGGGTATGCTGGATGTACCCTCCAGAGTAAAGGACAAGTTGTTGTGTTTATATCTCTATCTAATCAATGTTAGAAGAATAAAAGGGGCTTTATGAAGTTCTTGTGAGACCTGTTAAGAGAATTACATGCAGACTTGTAGGCTTTGGGGCAAGGCCATGCCTTGTACAGCAATACTACAATAGCTCCTGCACCAGATCAGATTTAATCCTCAGAGGAGTGAGAGTGTCTAAATGTGAGCTGTAATGTGGACAAGGTAGCCAGAATTCCTTCCAGTAATTTGTACTCACCAACATAAAGTCATGTGGGAAGAGCAGCATCCATCACAAATGGAAGTGATAGATCTGGATAAGACAAGGATAGGTGGCCAATACCATTGGCACCTACTGTTTCAGCACTGTCAGCTGTCACATAGCTCTCACCAAGGAATCACAGAAACTCACTGTCATTAGTCAACAAAGACTACATTGGTATTATTACCAAAGTTTCCAAATATATCTTTTTAACAAAAAGAACAGAAATGTAATGAACTCATGCAAATAACTTTATTGACATATAAGCAAGCATACTCCAGAGAATTTAGAAATCTTTTGAAAGACATCAAAAGATGTCTTCCACATCTTTTGGAAGACAAAGAGCAGTGATGCTATTCACATGGGTGTCCTTATGTCTATTCCCTTTGTCTACAACACTGTCCTGGTGCCTCCACGTGTTTGCATGGAGAAGAGACACTGTTCAGATTCTCTACACACTTCATTGGTTCTCTACACACTGATCCCATTGGTTATCATGTGACCACTGTTCATCGTCTGAGGGACACAGTGTCAGCTACACTATGGACATGGTACACATGAGACCGAACCAAGGTGGGGTTTGGTCTGAAATGTGACTTTAAGTCAAGAATAAGGACAATGTTAGCTTAGATTTTTGACTGTTTACTGACTCAATGAAAAATTTTAAGGACAGTTCACCTTCAGAACAAATCTATTATAGTAATGCAAAAAAACCCACCGAACTTTATTTTGAGTTTCACATAAAGGGGGAAGGAGAGTCACTCAAATTTTACATTCAGTTCAAGGGGCACACTTGCAGCAGAACCAACAGGGTTAAAGACTTCACACTGGTAATTCCCAGCATCTTCCCTCTTGATGGGGTCTATGGTGAGTATTTGATTCTCCTTGGACAGCTTCATTCGGTCTGTGAGCTGCAGTGTTGTTCCATTGAACAACCAGTGGATGAAGATCACACTTGTGTAGCAGGTCATGACCACAGCATCCTTATTCTCTGTGACTGTGGTGTTGTTGGCTAGGAGGGTGGGTGCTCTCACACGCCCTGTGAAGAAACAGAGAATGCAAGTCACTGAGAATGGACTTAAGACATGGAGCCATGCTGCTTACTCAGAGATCTCAGTCACTCACCGTCCTTAGTGACTTATGTGAAGGTCAACAGAGTAAGATTTTTTTAATAAAATTAGTCACTTCTTTTAAAGATTTTATTTATTTAGTTTTAGAGAAGGAAGAGAGGGAGAGAGAGAGAGAGAGAGAGAGAGAGAGAGAGAGAGAGAGAGAGAGAGAAACATCAATGTGTGGTTGGTGGGAGCCATGGCCTGCAACCCAGGCATGTGCCCTGACTGGGAATCGAACTTGTGACACTTTGATTTGCAGCCCACTCTCAATCCACTGAGCTCTGCCAACCAGGGCTTCAGAGTAAGATTTTAACATTTGCAGAAGGATAATTGTATGTATTCAGGTGACAATATGTAAGGAGAGAGCTGCACCTCCTTGCTGACCCCATATAACTTTCAGGTGATTCCATAACTGTACCTGCAGACATCTGTGTCGTAGCAGCACACAGAACCCGTTCCCAGCCCATGTATCCTATAACCTCATCATCAGGAACAATTTTTCTCTCATGAGCTTTTCTTCATCTTTTTCTAGAACTTTTTTGACTTCAGAAGGCATCTAATTACTTATGTAAAATTTTATGTGTTTTCAGGAAGACAGGCTTGCCACCATTGTCCATCTCTACAGCCAAGGGAAGTTTACAGTAAGGGGAAAAGCATTTAGCTTTTGTTAAATAATTCATTAGGCAATAAAAAATGGCCTAATCCAGTCTTCATGACTATAGACCTGAAGGATTTCTGTCTAAAACACTTTTAAGTCTGAACAAGTTTTTATTTCCTAGCCTACTGATTCAATGTCATGTTGAAATTAATCTCTAGAAGAAAACAGTTACAGTTTTAACAAAATATATTGAATGTAGGAATAGAAATAAACTATATACTATAATAAAGGCCATAAAGAAAAGCCCAGAGTTCACACAATATTCCATGGAGACATTAAAAATGTTTTACTAATATCATGAACAAGAAATGGAAGCTGTTCTTCCACATATTCTACAGAGTACTGGAACTTGTGGCCACAACAATGAACTCAACAATAAGAAGACGAACAACCCAATTAAAAAATGGGCAAAAGACCTGAACAGACACTTCTCCAAGGAGGACATAGAGAGGATCCATAGACCTGTGAAACAATGCTCAACATCACTATTTATCAGAAAGATACAAATTAAAACCACAATGAGATACCACTTTACACCAGTGGGAATGGCCATCATAAACAAAGCAACAAACAACGAGTGTTGGAGAGGATGTGGAGAAAAGGGATCCCTAGTGCACTGTTGCTGGGATTGCAGACTGGTGCAGCCACTGTGGAAAACAGGATGGAATTTCCTCAGAAAACTAAAAATGGAACTGCCTTTTGACCCAGTGAGCCAGTAAATGATAGAGCAGAGTCCAAGAAATGATTTAGGAAACAGGAAAATGGACAGGCAGAAACTGATTATGGTAGAATAATCAAATAATCTGCCCTTGACCATTAAAGTCATTTTCTGTCCTCTAAGGACTAGTGAGGATTTGTGTCAATGCAAAATGTGTAAGTTACAGCAAATGAGGGATACTGACTTGCTGAAATTCTGGTGCTAGTGGGCAATTTGTGTTATATGGCTATGAAAGAAATTTGGAAAAAAACTTAAAATTCTTCTGCATATGGAAATTATTATTAATACCCCAGGGCCTAAGAACAATTGGAAAAAGAACTACTTTATTAGAGTAAAGAAATGCATCTGAGATGTGGGTCTTAGTTCTTGGAGGCACAGAAAGCTTGTCCGCTATGGGGAGCATTCCAAAGATTCTGCATCCAGGTTCCAACTCTGAAGAAATTTTGGATCATTCATTCATTCATTCATTCAATCATCATTTATTTCTTCCTAACATATCAAAAGCAACTGAGTATTTGTTACATGTTGGTCCTAAGCTGGTTTCAGGGGCAGAGTGGGGAATGAGAAGGCAAAGTACTTTCCTTTATATCCAGTGGGTGTGATTGCTCCACAACAGGAATCAAATAAGTGATGTCAAGTCCAGTGCAGGGAGGTGTGGATGGGCCACCTGAGGGGGAGGCCTGAATAATCTCTGCCGTGACTCTGACTGTTACTGCAGGTAATTGGATTCTGGAGTAAAATAGATTGTTTCTCCATTTTGCTTACTTCACAAAACAAAGTGTATTTCTATGATCTGAGGAAGCCTAGAGAAAAAGTATCTGAACCAATTCATTGGTTTAGGAACCCAAAGACCCCCTCATATGGCCCTCGAGGTAGAAAAATCAAGGCTATGACTACAAACAGCATTCAAGTGACTCTGATCAGCTGCTCATGGATTGTGTGATTGATTTACTGAAAGTATCTCCCTGTTTCTCAGTTTATTCTCAATGAATATTTGGCTGCCAGGTTGTCAGTGCAGCAACTGTAAAGTATTTAGAGGATCTGACCTAAATCTTGAAATAGAAGAACTGATCAAATAAGAGGCACCTCTTACTGATCATCTCCATGAAAGAACCCCCTTGGGCTGACTCCTGATGAGGAGCTTCCAGGAGCATCTTTTATTCTCAGGTTCTTTCTGGGGATGCTGACCTTTTTCTGAAGCTTCCTAAGTCCCCCAGGACAGTTGGTTAATATCCACAGACATTGTGTAACTGTGCCCTCCAGACACAGACTCAGGTGAAACCAAACTCCATTTGTGCCAAGATGTGACTCTTGGGCCTGAGCCAGGACTGTTGAGAGGCTCAGGAGCTTTATGACTCAGGCCCATTAAACCATTACACACTCAGCCCTTTTGAGAAGGCCAAACCTAACCTGGCACAGGATCCCCAGGGCCCCTGGAGTCAAGATCCATAGCACAGGATTCTGGGGATGGGTTTCTGAGCTGAGCTCAGTAAAAATTTCAAGGGGATTCTCAGACCATGCTCTGACCCAGTACAGCAGGGTCAGCCTCAGGTCAATTTCATAGGAACACGCATAGGGTGCTGAACTGAGACTAGTCTCCCTCTGCTGAATTACTCCCATCAGAATGATCCTTCTGTTGGAACTTATTGTCTGCAGGGCTACAAATTGGGAAGGAAACTGAGATCTTAGGCAGCTTGTCTACACTCTGTGTATTCTGCATTAATTGCCAAAATCCAGCCTGAAACAAAGTGCAGAGGGCCATGGAGGCAGAGTTAAGAGTTATCAGTCCTATGTGTGAAGTAGAATTCACACCCCTCAACACCCAAATGTCAGAGAGCAATCACTTACAGTATATAATAAGCTGTCCAGATCCTATTAATATTCTGGAATCTTGTTGTTGGACTATTATGGTGTATATTCCTATGTCTTTGATGGTGACCTTCAATAATAGCAAAGAACCATCAGAACTTATTGTCACTGGTCCATGTGCAGGACCTCTTAAATGGTATTTTGAGGTTGCTGTAAGAAATGCAATTATACAATTTTTGTTCATGCCTTTACTTCTGAACCACACAAGGCGTGTAGCATTGGGAGGCTTATAGGGGATATGTAGATGCACATTGTCCCCTTCAGTGGCATTTTTCGACCAAATAGCTAGTTGGACTGTGGTGGGCAAGCACCAGAAGTTGAAGAGTGAAACCAGAAAATAAGAAAAAAATTGATCAATATTTTTATCTTTGTATTTGGTTGGAAAGATGAGGTCCTGAATCCTTAGCAGGTCTCTTTATCTCTCAGCATTGTTTTGTGTAAGAGAGCGTGTCTCCCATGGCCAAGGTCAACAGCATGGCAACGATTAGTCCACCAGCTCTGAAACTGTTACATTTTCTGTTGCAAGTACTCTTCTCCAGGTGATTGTTTTACTCACCCCTTCACTATACTCAGACCCCTTCTGACACTCAGGAACAATTTTGAAAGACAATTTGCTGACCAATTTCTCTAAAAATTCTGTGACTTCACTTTGTGATCTGCCCCTTCTCTGATTTTTTCATGTTATTTCTGGGTACCTAACCTCACATCTAGACCTTTCCTTGTCACTTTCTCCTCCATAGAGCACAGATTTGATGAGAACAGGCTTCTGTGAACTAGTACCTCCAGTGACTACAACAGCCTGGAAATACATGGGGTTGAATGGATGAGTTTTCCCAGGTTCCCAGGATAAATCATGGGGTGTATTTACACATTTTTGAGGTTTGTGATAAAGACAATACCTAGAACCCGTGGTTAAAATTTTCCTGCCACTTCCTGACAATAATAATGATTACTATTATCAGTTTTCATAATTTAATAGTCAATGATAAATAACTGGGAATAAACAGCAATTGAGGGTTGTCTGCCTGTGATCACTTCTAGATTATGAGATTTTCCTCTTGGTGAGCCCCTTTCCCCATTCTACTCTTCCCTTTTGTCCTTTACACTCAGCTCCAAACAGAAGCCTTCCCTCTTTTCTCAGAGCACTGGTCTCTCCAGCAGACCCCAGCCAGTCTCTGTGTCAGATCCTTAGTCTACCCCAAGGAATTGTCTCCTACTTACCAACCAGCAGGAGCCCTTGTCAGTGGACAAGTCCTCTGTGAGAAGAGACTGAAAGGAATCCCATGGTGTCTGCTGCCTCCTCTGTGGCTGTGTCTTTGAGAAAAGCCTGAGCTTCAGTAAGGCTCACAGATGTCTGTGCCCAGAATGGTGCAATCTGCTGTTTGTCCTACCTGTGCACTGAGCTTTATTCTGGGGCATGTTTACTATTCTTGTTGTGTGGGCTGGGGGCAGGGTTTGCACACAAGACCCTCCAATGCTCTGCTATCATTTTCCCCACCCTTGTCCCTTCTTACCAGTACTGATCCCTTATGTTCTGCTTCCTTAGAACTCCTGAGGCATCTCAAGACCACACAGACACCCACAATCACACATGCTTATAAACACACACACACACACACACACACACACACTCATGCTTTGTTAGGAAAAACACTAGCTTGGGGTGTCTGGGTTTTGAGGTTTCCCCACAGCTCCCTGTCAGGTGTTCAGTAGTCTTTCCACAGTCTCTCTCACATTTGACTTGTCCCTTCAGAACAGGAGTTCTTGAGCTAACTCAGAAAAACCTGTCACAAGGATGTCATCTCTGCTGTGCATCAAATCATTTGTGAAATATTGTAAACGTGGTAATGCCCTGGTGACAAGTTAAAAATGCAGCTTCAGCAACTGTCCAGCTAATTTGGTTGCCCAGTGAAAATGAGATCTTTTTATGTGAAGGTAAAACCAATTCCCTAGCTCTTCTGTGCAGAGGGGATGCCTTCGGTTCTTATTAATCTACTGATTCTGACTGGCTCTCAGGAGAGGTTGATCCTACTGGCTTGCAGGGTACATTTGCAATAGCAAGGATCATGGGGGCTCCTGTGTCCTTGAGAGGATGACACACTAATGCTAGCATTGGCCAGTGCTGTCTCTTTGTCTTTGCTATGTCAGCACCACAGAAAGTGTCTCAAGTATCCTAAAAAATCTGTAACATTTCTGTTTATGACACAGAAACCCAGCTGGGCACCGGGTCCTCCCCATGATGTCAACTGTTCTGATGAATTTTTATTTCCTCCTAGCAGGAAGGTCACAGAGATGAATCTGGAAGTGAAAAGGGTCAGCCTTGTGATAGTTTCAGTGGGGACCCTTCTTCTATCTCAGGTTGTCACTAGACTGGCTTTTACTCCCAGGAACAAAGACTTAAACAAGAACTCTCAGTAGGATGTGAAGATTTTGGGTATGAAGTGAGAAGTGTTTTGAGTGTCCCAGGAAGAAAGGATTTTGGTGAAATGTCAAGTGCCTATGGGCTTCCTGGTTCTCAGGGGACAACTTAATGTAGACCACCCACTCCACATGTGTTTGTTGGACCTATTCTTGGGCTCTCTGGCTGTTGGGACAATGTCTGAGTTCTGCCTGGGTGGCTTTCTTGTGGTCACTAAATGCCCATGGATGATGCCAGGCATGGGGTTGAGAGCAGCACAGAAACCCCCGAGAAAGGAGATGCTCTGAGGCCCCATCAAAATAAAAACAAAAAAAGCTCAAATTTTAGAGCAATGTAATGAGATTATCTGAGCCATAACAACCACATATGCCTGGGAGGAAGGTGTCAAATCCTGTGAAGAACGGCTGTTTTGCAGCATAATCTGTACATCATAATCAAAGTAGAAGAAAAAAAAAGTTGCATACACTCCATTAGTAGGTGAGAGAAAACATAGCAGGGAAATGTCTAGCATGGAAAAAATGCACAATGAAGAAATGTAATTTTTACTTTGGTGGGCACAGGCTAACTCACATTTATTTACAGGAGACAGAGAAGGTGTGCAGGGGATCAGATAACATAAAAAGTTCTGTAGTCTTATATACATGTTCAAGACCCTGTGCTTTTGAATGGTCCAGCAAAGAAAATCACTCTAATGTGTCAAAGTTATGCTATTCAAGATAAAAGGAGAAAGAGGGTCAGGGCTCACTGAAGGTAAAGACTGACCTTTGCTGAGGAAAATAGAGGCCTGGGATATGACAACCTGCATCACCTGCCCAGCCAAACATTTCTGATCAGAATATTGTGTTAGGTTACAACACAATATGTTGGTCCCTGAGCTTGCCAGACCTGCCATTTTGATCCCTGATCTTGTCAGGATTACTGCACAGCCCCTTTTTGTTAACAGTCTCTAGAAGTAGCAGGTGGGACAGAGCAGTCAAGAGGAAGGACCCAAGAAAGGCCTGCTGAAGCAGGGAATGAAAATAGGGCTCCGGCTCCATTTTCTTAGCAAAAGCCAGGTTCCTGTGTCTAATTCCTGTGTGTCTCTATGCTGTCCCCTAGAGGACAGAAGTAGAACTGCAGACAATGTCAGGTGCTGCAAAGGGACACTGATCAGTACAGGGTGAGCCCATTGAAAAGGCAGCCATTGTCCAGAGTACTATGAGTCCAGTGTCAGGAGAACTGTCCCACCATGGGAATATGCTGTTTCAGACAGAGCTCTCTGCTTTTAAATGCCCCCAAAGAGGGTCTGGTAAAGGTTATCCTAAGGTTTTTGGAGGAGGGTGCTGGCCTGGAAGGTTCATTCCCCAAATTGCCCTGTGTGTCCTCCATCACTACATTAGGGTGTTGCGTGTAACAAATCTGTGTTTCCTGTCTGCCCACAGGGCCCAGGAGCTTGAAGAGCTCCATGTGAATACTAAACCAGGGGCCTTGTGTATTATTTTGTTAGGGGCAGAGAGGTTCTCATAGAAACCTCAGCCCCTTGAGATAGAAGCAACCACAGATTCTGGGTTCTCCTGTCCCATTCTGCACAGGAAGTTTCCTTTGTTCCCCAGGGCATCATGACCTACACAGATGTCTTCAGATACAACAGGCAGGTGTCCCACAGACCAGGAATTCTAGGAATGAAAATTCTTCCCTGATTCCTATAAGGTCAGTGTGTGCTCTTTCTACCTTTGGTAGTAACTCTACCAGGGATTCAGGATCCAGAGTTTCCATCAGGTCAGGTATCTGTGGGAACAGGAAGAACACAAGCCCTGGGTGACGAGACATAACTCACAAGGTGGGACTATGCAGGGCAGTGATTTGGGGGGAAATAAAGTGCAGTCCAACCCCCACTGTGAAGAGATTACTTTCCTTCCTTCTGACTGTACGAAAAGTAAAAGCCTGACACTATGTTATCCCCTAGCAGGTGGTGTCCTCCTACATGCTGGCACCAATGCCTTTATGTCTATAAGAAATGTAATCAACAGCCCTGGCTGGCATAGCTCAGTGGATTGAGTGCAGGCTGTGAACCAAAGTGTCGCAGGTTCGATTCCCAGTCTGGGCATATGCCTGGGTTGCAGGCCATGACCCCCAGCAACCGCACATTGATGTTTCTCTCTCTCTCTCTCTCTCTCTCTTTCTCTCTCCCTTCCCTCTCTAAAAATAAATAAATAAAATCTTAAAAAAGATAAATGTAATCAACAAAAGAAAAAAGGGCAAACAAAATATAACTAGAGACAATGAATTTAAGAACAATCTGACAGTATCAGAGGGGAGGTGGGAGGAGATAATGGGGGGTAGGTTTTTCAGGAACAACTATAAAGGACACATGGACAAATCCAAGGTTGGGTGGAATCAGGGGAGGGAGGTGGGTTCAGTTAGGGTAGTGGGGAGTATTGGGGGGAAATGCAGACAAGAGTAATTGAGCCATAATAAAATAATTTAAAAATGTGTGTATCAAAAAAGAAAAGAAAGATAATTTGACTGCAAGTGTCTCACAGAGTGACAGGCTTCCATTGTTTGGTTTCCATTATTAATTTAATGAGCATTCACAGAGCTTTTGTGATGTGTCAGGCTCTTGTCTGGGCCCTGGAAATTCCAAGTAAATTAAGACATGCATGGGTCTTGTGCTTATTGAGTTTGTCTCATAACAGAGACAGGGTCTCAGATAAATCATGGCTCTAGGGAGTTTCTTATAATTCTGTGAAGGCCTGTGAAAGAGAACTTCTGGTGCATACACAACATGTACTTGAGTCTCAGCTGGTCTGGGGATCACAGAGAGCACTTCTGAGGAACTGACCTTTTGGCTAAGACCTGAAGAGCTGATGTGATGGCCAAGTGCCATGTTACAGTTAGTATTTTTTTTTTAATTTTCTACTTTCTATTCAACTAGGCAATGTTTCATATATGAATATATAGTTTTCAGTATGTTTATTGAATTATAGGTGAATATAATAAAATTAACATATTGAAATTATACAATTTACTAACTTTTTCTAGATGCATGCACCACAGAATTTGTTACAATGAAAATAAAGACTGTGTCCGTTACTATTAAAGTCTTTTCATGCCCTCTTGTGATCTCTTTATTCTTCATCTCTCCACCTCCTTTTTTTAGTGTTAAGGAAAATATCATCAGTGTTTTTTTATTATAAATTCATATATATTTTCAGGCTTTTCCAAATTTTTATAATAAAAATATAATTTTAGTCTGATGTTGACTCCACACGGTTATTTTGACATAGTTCTTTTTTTATATACTCTAGTTATATCTTACTCCAGTGATGCATTACTTTTGATGATCTATTCACCATTTCTGGATATTTGTGTTGTTTCCAACTCGAGGCTATTAAAAATAAATGTGCCATGAATATGAATATAAAAACATCCTTAACACAAAGAATCAGGGCTGCTAACCCATGAATAGCCAAAGCAATGGAAGTTAGGGAAGTGCCACTGAAACTCTGGCCTCAAGGTTGCATGGTCATAATCCCATGCAGAGGTACAGAAACACCTGTTTCTTCACATAAAACTGTGTCTGACACAGCCCACCCATCAGTCAACATGGCAGCAGAAATAATGGTTCCATCTCCCTTCCAGCTTCTAAATTATGAACCAGTGAACCTCAGAAACTGCATTTAACTCACATCTGGATTCTCAATCACTAGGAGTAGAAGATAGGTAGTGTTTAACTTTTGTACCCATGATAATACATGAAACCTAAAAAGATGGAGGATATATGCCAAGTGCCCACAGATAATACATGACATTTGTGAGCCCACATGCAGGCTGTTTGACTCTGGGGAGTGACTCCACCTCAATAAGGGTCAGTGCCCTCATGTGATTCCATAAAAATACATTTAGTCTTCTTTCTTGGATTTTAGAAAAGGACATCTAAAACTCCTGGAATTTTGTAACTGATGTGGGTGGTAAGTGCACTTTTGTTGTGATGATGCAATCTTGGCAGGCCTCTGGATAATTGCAGAAGTGAGGGCAGGTCACCAGAAAGACCAAGTTCTGATCAGAAGCTTGGAATATTCAGCCATCAACATAAGAAATGTTTCAACCTGAAGAGAATTTTTATGAGTCGACTGGAGCCAAACATGATAATAGTTGAGGAAGAAAATCACGATGGACTGAGAGAATGTTCTGAAGAATGGCAATTCAGCACCTTATTTTATACAGTACAGTCAAAGACAGAGGCCTAAGTGCTTATATCAGATCCATTAGTAATAGATTAGGGAGGTGAGAGAAAAAAAAGTGCAGGATCTTGGAGAATGGACCAAGAGTACAACCGATAGACACAATAATGAGGTGGTTCCTACAGGAATGTTAGCAGCTAGCAATTAACAAAATAACAGTAGTAATGAGAGGGTATGTGGTCTCTGCTATGGTGCAGGAAGGGGTCTGAGAAAAATGTTACCATGGTATTTTAAAGGTAAGTTATGGTGGAGGAAAAACAACAATAAACATCCTTAGTTGAGGTAAAGATTGACCTTTGTCAGGAAAGATACCAGTCTAGGACATGACTACCCACCATGACTCACTCTGGGTTAAGAGTTTTAATTTCAGACCATCCTCTGTGGTTACTTAACTTTATGTGTTGCAAGTCCCACCGTGCA